>NW_017805546.1:1912842-1914198 GCF_001891065.2 Hippocampus comes
TGGGCCTCTTCTTACCGAGCAGCCCTCAAAAGCCAGACTGCTCCGAGACAGACAAGATGTTTCCATTGTGGCCCCATCCGCCCCCCAACCCCACCCCCTCCTCGTATCATTCCTTCCTTCCAAAACTCCGTCTTCCGAGACCGTTCTCTGTTCTCTCTCTCTTCGTTTTTCTGCTGTCTGTAATCAGGACTCTTTGAAACGAGCCGTCACGACGGATTAGACCTGCGGGGTCTTTGACCTGGGGTGAGCCGCAGGACAAGTAATTAGACACGGAATGAAGAAGAGGCAAAAGTTCCTCTCACTCCCTCTTGTATGCTGTGTTGTCTTTTTCGCGTTACGATCAAACAGCAACTCGTGGCAAAAAGGTAAATACAACAAAATGAACGTTTGGTACACTCTGATTCCATAGCACGGGTTCTTCTGCCATCGGGTAAATTCAAAATTAAATTAAAACGTGCAAATTGACGTTGGAAAAAATAGCCGTGTTGCTTTTTATTGTCCGGCCAAGAAACAATTTCATCTGTGTCGGCGTATTGCAAGCATGCGACTGCCGAGCTCAACTCGCAGGTGGCGGTCAGATGATTGGGCCACGAGTTGCAGTTGTTTACATCTATGGAACATTGCCTTCTTCTGTTTTGATCCGACCCACCTATTTTCTGGGAAGCGTCGAACTGTGGCGCGTGACGCTGACGACAACCCATGCTTCCACGATAGCATGCGGGACAGTTAACACTGTAAAAGATGACGGTCTGAGCGGGGCGGGGCAACTGGCCGAATGCCGCAAACAAACCCCAAAAACAAAAGAAGACAAACACACAAGTGCAACACAAAAACGCTGCAAATATGAAACGCTGCTAACGGCCAAAGAAAACATCAACACATTCCATACCTGCAAACAGCAGTTTAAATTGAAGAGCGATAAACGAGCTTTGTTAAAGGCAGAACGTTTGATCCGGCCTTCGATGCAAAGTCAAACCCCCAAAAACAAAAGAAGACAAACACACACATGCACAACACAAAAGACAAGTGCAACACAAAAACGCTGCAAATATGAAACGCTGCAGTTTAAAATCAAGAGCGATAAACGAGCTTTGTTAAGGGCAGAACGTTTGATCCGGCCTTCGATGCAAAGTCAATCCAAGCGTCTGCCAAATGTCAACGCTCAAGACTTAAATAACATTTTGCGTGATGAAAGGGAGAGCAGTTGAGGAAGAGGACTTCTTCTCATTGTCCTCATCAGCGGAGGCTTGTCACTGCTGTTTCGAAAACAGAAACCATCTTGAGGAGCACCCTCGTGGCTAAATATGGTCATGAGTCCTTCAGTCGCACCGAGGCAGACAAAAGCACACCTGCGAC
>NW_017805546.1:1914342-1916135 GCF_001891065.2 Hippocampus comes
TGTGTGTGTGTGTGTGTGTGTGTGTGTGTGTGTGTGTGTGTGTGTGTGTGTGTGTGTGTGTGTGTGTGTGTGCGTGTGTGTGTGTGTTAGCCCCAGGGTAGCCATTGTTGTGACAGGTGCTTCACTTGAGCGGCACGAGAAGATGTTGTGATCTGGCAGCTCCCATTCCGTAGCCTCTGTCATGCGAAGAATGACGCTTCTCAATCAAGCAACGACACTGATGAGAGACACGCGGCCATGCTGTCTTTCCTCCTTCTCCCATTGTCCACATACAACAAAGGGAGCCACTTACCGGAGACAATCGGGTGCCAGGACAGGAATAGCGGCTGCGTTAATAGAGACTTAACCCGAATTGGCTCGGCCTTTTGCATAATCCTTAAGCTCGCGCTTCAGAGTAATTTGCAGGCAGGATGTGGTGTCATTATTACGAGTTAAGAATGCGGAGGTAAACAGGTGAGTGACAAGAGGTTGTAATCGTTTTGGAGACGCCGTCGGGCAAAGCGCCGAGTCGGTCCAGAGGAAGAATGATGACATTAAATAGGAGCACCTTGAAAAGGATTTCCATTTTTTTTGGGGGGGGGGGGGCACACCAAAGTGGAACTTGCGAGTCTTTCTCCCAAAAGTCAGAGTGGCCAGTTAAATGCTCCTCTCGTGTTTACACTTCCAGCCGTCCCTTCTCCCACTTTTCCTCACTCGGGTTGGTGGTTGCGCTGTAGCGTTTTCCATTTGACTTTGGGTGTGGGCGGAGTCCACCACCAAGCCTGGTCACCAGCCAATCGCGGGGCAGACTGGAAACTTGTATGATTTCATTTGGATTCAATTCAATAAGTTTGTTGAACTGAACACTTGATATTGAGATTTATTTGGGGTCGGACATCCGGAGGAAACGTGGATCCCCGCTCATGGAAAAACGAGTTGGTTTTGGAAGGACCGCTGAGAACTCGCCCACCTCACCACCTTCTCACACAGACACATTTGACAGACTTGCTACAAAGCCACCAAGTGTTGCTTACATTACCGCCGGCACCGAGGCTTTTCTTGGGATTGCTATTATTCAACAAACGGGGGAAATCGAGGTTGACTGAATGACAAAGGACTCTCAAGGATGAAAAGTGAAGTCAAACACGGCAAGGCGCGTGTATTTTATAACTGCCGCCTGTTTGCACTTCACTCGTCACAAATGTATCGACTCTTGTGGCTAACTGGAAAGTAGTAATTGGTGTCAAGGAGCTTTTGCTGAAGTGATACATCTGGTCTGAAACTGGGAGGAGCTAACTTTAGTCTGGGTTGTTAGTACTGAATGACAAAGGACTCTCAAGGATGAAAAGTGAAGTCAAACACGGCAAGGCGCGTGTATTTTATAACTGCCGCCTGTTTGCACTTCACTCGTCACAAATGTATCGACTCTTGTGGCTAACTGGAAAGTAGTAATTGGTGTCAAGGAGCTTTTGCTGAAGTGATACATCTGGTCTGAAACTGGGAGGAGCTAACTTTAGTCTGGGTTGTTAGTAGAGAGTTTTTGCTGCAACCACTTTGCATGTACATGCACACTTTCACTCTATTAAGACCAAATCAGATCACCCGTAAGCCCTCCGTTTTGAACGCTAACGTTGCAAGATGAGTTTGAAATAATACGGAGGGCTTTTGGGATCGTCATTGGTGGCATGTTTACAAGTGAAATAATTGAAAGGTAAATACAAAAGAAAAAAATGGTACAGCGTCGACTCCTTGCAGGTTATGGATTGATTAAAAACGTGGGAAAAGAAGGAAAGCCCCTGTTTAAAAAAAAAAAA
>NW_017805546.1:1916970-1924463 GCF_001891065.2 Hippocampus comes
TTCCTCACTCGGGTTGGGGGTTGCGCTGTAGCGTTTTCCATTTGACTTTGGGTGTGGGCGGAGTCCACCACCAAGCCTGGTCACCAGCCAATCGCGGGGCAGACTGGAAACTTGTATGATTTCATTTGGATTCAATTCAATAAGTTTGTTGAACTGAACACTTGATATTGAGATTTATTTGGGGTCGGACATCCGGTCCCAGCCCGGCTTGTGTGCGCGATTACAAAATCACACACATAAGCCAGGCTCGCGTGATTTCCAACTTTTTAACTTCCTCCGCAATGTGAAAACAATTATCGGGTCGAGTGACAGAGGAACCGAGGGAGGCTCAAGAGGTCTTCAATCTTTTTCCCCCTGATCAATCGCCGCCCCCGTGTTTAAGATACTGATTGAGTTTTGGGTGGGTTGAAGTCGGCCTGCGAATTTTCCCGCTGGCCGAGGGGGTGAAAGTCGACAACTGTGTATCGACTCTTGTGGCTAACTGGAAAGTAGTAATTGGTGTCAAGGAGCTTTTGCTGAAGTGATACATCTGGTCTGAAACTGGGAGGAGCTAACTTTAGTCTGGGTTGTTAGAGAGTTTTTGCTGCAACCACTTTGCATGTACATGCACACTTTCACTCTATTAAGACCAAATCAGATCACCCGTAAGCCCTCCGTTTTGAACGCTAACGTTGCAAGATGAGTTTGAAATAATACGGAGGGCTTTTGGGATCGTCATTGGTGGCATGTTTACAAGTGAAATAATTGAAAGGTAAATACAAAAGAAAAAAATGGTACAGCGTCGACTCCTTGCAGGTTATGGATTGATTAAAAACGTGGGAAAAGAAGGAAAGCCCCTGTTTAAAAAAAAAAAAACGATTTACGCGAAAAGTAAATGATAGTCTCGAGTCGATGATATATTCTTTCTGTGCTCCATCAAACAAAATGAGTCAGCGGTGTGCCACATGTAATAAAGTGTCAAGACATTTTCTTGCCATCGACACGGAACCGCAAGCGCATAAGCTAAATTTACAGTTTTACCACCGCATGTTTTTTTTTTTTTTTTTTCCAAGGCCGAGGTGCCTATTAGAGAACTCTGAGTTTAATAATCAATCAATGTGAGCATGAGTCTTACCACATTGAAGGGCCAGAGGCATTCTGGCGTGTAAATCCTACCCCGGTTGACATCATCGCCTGTAGTTTTGCCTCTCGGCTACTTCGCTCAAGGATCATGCCCAGGGTGTATTTAAGGTAAGCTTAAATACACACACACACACACACACACACACACACACACACACACACACACACACACACATACATACATACACACACACATTTTTCAACTGGAGACTTGATTCGGCCCGGCAGTCCAACTGTCAGTTTTGGGGAACGGAGCATGTTATACGCTCTCACGTTCAGCCTCATTTTCTTTCCAAACCGTCATCCACTTTGCCTCGACCACACATCCTTCAGCTGTCAATAGTTTTGCTGGCCTGCTCGCGCACAACCATCCATCCAGTTGCGACCTCAGATTGGGCTCCCGTTCAGCCCCGCTTCACTGCTAACTACCCTCAATTACATTTCGGGTTACAGCTCTGCAGTGTTTGAGGTCTCCCTCGGTATTTATAAACAGTGATGACCGCATTTGCTCAGTGATCAAAAGACAGCAATCCCTCGTTTATCGCGAGGGTTACGTTCCAAAAAGAACAAAGTGGTCATTTTTATTTTTGACGCGGGTTCTTTTTTGGAACGTAACCCCCGCGATCCACCAGGGTGAACCGAAATTAGGACTCAAATATTGAACGTGTCCGACTTCTCTGCTATGACTCAAAACAATGAACAGGATTTAATCAAGCGTGTAATTTTGAGACGCAAGCGAGGATCGTGCGCGAAAATGACCGGATGGAAATTGTTGTCACATTTCTTATTCATAAATATAGAGGCCGAGGGTCTTCAATCTCACTGGAGAGAAAAATGGGGTTTCGTCTCAATTCTGGCCATGACATGTAAAACAATTCTGAGGAGACAGCAATGCATCTCGTCTATTTTCCCCCAGTGGCTAAGTGTTTGTTTTTCGCCGATATGGCAGCAGTCTAATGTTTGCCTGCACTTCAAAGGCCTGCTTTCTGCGGGCTCCTTGTTATGGTAGTTGAGTGTGAGAGGCGCATGAGTGACATCTGTTCGTTGTCAGCCTCAAATTCGGCCTCCCTTGCTCAGACTTCCTGTCTTCATTGTTATTAAAAAAATGATTGCATCCCTCTTTCTTTTCTTCTCCCAACTTTGCTGAGCTAAGCTCTTTCCCGACACACAGTGTGCCATTCGTTTATGTCCCAGCCCGGCTTGTGTGCGCGATTACAAAATCACACACATAAGCCAGGCTCGCGTGATTTCCAACTTTTTAACTTCCTCCGCAATGTGAAAACAATTATCGGGTCGAGTGACAGAGGAACCGAGGGAGGCTCAAGAGGTCTTCAATCTTTTTCCCCCTGATCAATCGCCGCCCCCGTGTTTAAGATACTGATTGAATTTGGGGTGGGTTGAAGTCGGCCTGCGAATTTTCCCGCTGGCCGAGGGTGTGAAGTTCGACAGCTGAAACGCGCTGTCCGTGCCTGTTTTTGTCAAAAGTAGCAATGAGCGTCAGACTGGCACCGCCACACGGCTCATCATCTCTTCTGTTTTGTTTTGTTTTTTTGTGCAAAGGAGATCATCCTTGACTCTCGTGGTTCCGGTCGTGCCGAAAGGCTTTTGGAGTGTTTTGACACAATACCTTTGCTCATTTTTCCTGCAGCACTCCACAAAACGTGATTGCATGCTGAAGTCCAGACTGATGTTGAATGGAACGGATGGAATATTCCGATGGTTTGCTTTGACTCGATTTGAAAACTGACAGTGCAAGCGATCGACACCCAGGACACGTTGGCGAAAAGTTCTGCCACATTTTCCTTTTGTGCATACATTTCAAAACGTTGACTTGATTCATGATGTAGCATGAATACGCTCGATTTCCTTGTCTGCCCAAAGCCGCCCTCCCTCTGATTATATCTTCTTCCTCTCTCATGAATTAAGTATCGTTATCATGGACAGCTACGGAGACTTGGGGCATGAGTAGGAAAACAATGTTGAAATTGAAAGAAGAATTAGATTTCGCAGGAGAATTATTACAGAGATGCTTTTGGATAAGGGATGTCGATGATGCAAGCAAGCAGTGGTCCTGCCACCGTATGCAAATGACATTGTTGTCTCATTCTTGCAGCTCCGTCTGGATAAGGATCATTTTCAAATTGCTGTCGTGGAACCTTGCATAAATGCGGCAGCCTTTTCGTGTCATTGTACCCTCAGAAATATGAAGAATTTTTTAAAAAACTGCTCAGTTGTAGGGCAGCACGGTGAGGGAACGGTTTGAACGTCCTGCCTCGCAGTGCAGAGGTGCAGGGTTCAATTCTGGGCTCCGGCCTTCCTGTGTGAAGTTTGCATCTTCTCTCCGTGCCGGCGTGGGTTTTCTACGGGTACGCCGCTTTCCTCCCACATTCCAAAAGCATGCGCGACAGGTTCATTGGACACTCCAGATTGTCCCGAGGTGTGACTGTGAGTGCGAATGGTTGTTTGTCTGTCTGTGTGCGCTGCGATTGGCTGGCAACCAGTGAAGGGTGTGCCCCGCCCGCTGCCCGTAGACGGCCGGGATAGGCTCTGGCACGCCCGCGACGCTCGTGAGGGTAAAGCGCGTCAGACAATGGATGGAATGGATGAAAGGATGGTAAATTGACAAGGGAAAAGGGCTAGCCTATTCCAAAGACTGCGTCACCTGAGACGACAAGCAGTTGGAGCTCATGCCCTTATTTTCTCTTTCATGGATGACGCCGCAACCCAAAACTGTGCGAGCGAGCGTGGATCATTTCAACCACGTTGTCGTGTGTATGCGAAACTCCAAAATAGCAAAAGGAAAAAGTCTGTGAACGATAGAACAATGGATGTGAGGGTTGGAGCCATGCAAGCCCACCAACTTTCTGCTCCATCAACATTCCTCCTCTAAATCTCTCGTCATCCTCTCGTGGCCAACGGTAATTACAGCACCTCCTCAGCTCCGCCACCAGAACGAGCAGTTTGCATTGGGCCGCTTGCCTCCGGCTGCTGCGGCCAGACTGTCGCCCCCCCACTGAGCCGTGCAAAGAAGCACAGTCACCGAGAATGCAACACTCGCTCAGCGAATGCCCTCGAGGCCCAGCTGATCCGAACTCCCACCCAGCGAAGTCATGCGCTCCGCCCAAACCATGACCAAGCTTTGCCAGTCTTCTTTGGATCGTGGACATGCATGCGCGCTGCAGCCAAAGGGAGCACCAGTCAAAAGTTTAAAGAGATGCGGCACTACTGAGTACGAGCTCCTTTTCCGGAGAATATTTCTCAGAGTTTAAATTTGGTTCCACACGGGCAGTCAGCAGGTTGGGTTTGGAGTTGCAAAGTCTGCACGGGTTCCCTCTATAGGTGAGCTGATGATGTGTTTAGTTTGGAGTTGCAGGGGGGCGGGGGGGGACCAGGTGCTTCCTGTCGCCACATAATGGATGCACTTGCACTTTTTCCTTCAGGCAGAGTTAAACATGAACCTTGGCCCATTGTTGCGACTGCAGGAGTAGCACAGGACCTTTTAACATCCTTGGATTAACCCTCTGTGTAGTTTTTCACCACCCGCTCATTTCGCTCTGACTCTGATATATATATATTTTTTTCCCAAACAGAAGAGAGAGCAGAGTTCATTGTAACCTCTGAATTTATCTCTTCGCAAGTGTGCCCTTGTGCTCTGGGAAACATGCAGGTTTCTTTTAAATGCTAATTTCCCTTGCCAATAAGAGATCTGTACCGTGTTTTTTTTTTCCACAGTACGATACATAATCCTTCAAATTGCAATCCAGAGAAGTACGGTAATAAAAATAATCTGGCAACTACTCGGGGTGTGTGTGGGGGTTGGGGGTCAGATTTACTGAGTTTGGGTCCAGCTGTTAAGTATTTCTATGCCTCCTGAACTCTGCATATTATATTAGGCTGAAGAGTTAGCTGGTCCGTGTTGAATAGCTGCCCTGGGTTTTCTCTCTGCTCTGAGGCTCATTTTTGAGCTCAACCTCTTGTCTCCTCTCCAGCTAGTCCCACCCACCTCATCACCACCCCGAAAATGCGAAACAGGAGGGATGGGGCAACCCCTGGTGGCCCAAGCATGCACCGACACGACCAGTCAAAGCAGTTTGAAAAATAATGAGCTCGGCCCGGTGGTTGTTGGGAATCTTTAGTATAAAAATTCATTGCTTTGATTTTACTAGCTGACTCGCTTGTGTTCCCCGTCCAAAGGCTTTCCTATCACATTTCCCACATACCTCACATGACTAGTTCCCATCTCCTGCTTATATCCCGACTCATCAACAGAGTCTGTCTGACTCAAGGATTGTGGGAATATAATGAAGTGACCTGACGCAGACACGCGAGTGCATAATTGCATCAACACTGGCTTGGCAGGGTGCTCCTCTATTGTCATGCGTGTGATTACCCCGGCCCCAGCCGCCTTCCCCACCCGTCCTGCCGTTTCCATGACAATAGTCGAAGTTGATGTGGTGTTTACCTCCAGGTACAGCAGTCAGCCCAGCCTGACGCCAAGATTGTGCGTCTGCTGATAAGACCAAAACGGAGTGTGAGGAGACAGGAATTCAAGGTTAATAGTCTGGGTTTTTTGTTTTCTTTTCTTTTTGCTTATGCTTAAACTTCAATAGATTTGCAAGCACAATCGATGAGATCTCATGTTTTTTTTTAAATGTCTACCTGAATTTTAACAGGTTACACCGGTTATTATGGTGGTTGCAAAGTCCAGTACCTTGAGATCCCGCCTTTGCCTTCCATGAATAGTGAAAATCTGTGAATAAAGTCCTCAAAAAGGAAAAACATCTTCACCACGCATCCAGTCTGGACATAATAATGAACCCCGTCACATAAGTGACTGCGTTGAATAGTTCCATTATTCAAAAGAAACAAACACCTTCACATGAGGCTCATCATTAGTCTTAGCTAGCCTACTAGCCTAAGTCATATGCTAGCATCAACTGATGTGACAATTCACGTGGTCAAACAAATGTGCGTACCAGCATTTTAAATCATTAAACTCACCTCCTGGCATTTACGCACAATAATAAATGTTTGGGTATACACATGAGAGGAGCTAGAAACTTACAAACGCGGAAGGAAATGCGCTAGCAATGAGTTCAACTGAAAAATAACACCAAGATTCCACCTAATGGCGCCAAAGTTATACTTTAATCGCTTTGGCCCGCGTACAAAAACAACAATTAGACAAAGATCTGCAAATATGCAAATTCACAAATGACGAAACGTAAACACTTGCAGGTGTTGACTGAACTGCAGTGCAACAAATTCTCAAACATTTTGCTCTGTTTTTGCTACACAGGAGTGTCAAAATATTCAAAACACCTCACAGGATGCTGTAGTGCAGTTTTTCGCCACAGTAAGCTATGCTTACATTTTGTGACATTAATACAACTTTTTTTATAGTGTCAATGAAAACTGACAGTCATTATAGAGGCATTTTATACACATTTAAATTGACATTGAGCAAGTGTGTCTGCTATCAAGTGTGTCCCAAGTGTACCAGGGACTTCAGCATTTCATGGACTGCAAAGGTTCAGCCAGTTCAGTTCACTCAATAGAACCTTCTGTGGAAAGAAGCTGTGAATGATTAGGTCTGGACCGGGTCCGGTAACTGTAACTCATTTTCAAGTTGGCCTGCATTCCATAACGTTTATGTACTTGTTTGTGACACACTGCAGAACAGGTCACCATATAGGAACACATATTTTCTTCAGCTTGTTCCTTTGGTTCTGTTAAATGTCGAAATGTATAACTAGACCCAAAAAAAAAAAAAAGAGGTCCTTGTCGAAACTGTGCAAAACAGAAGAGAGAACTGTGAGGTATCGGAACGGGGTTAAGTGTGCAGGATCTGCGTTTTCATTTTGTTGGGAAAGCTCAGACTTTTTGAACAGGTGGGCCATCCAAGCCTCCGCCACCAATGAACGTTGCTGCGAATGTGTCGGCCTTTCTCATGCGGCCCAGTCGGCTCTTGGTCGTGCTCCGGTCCACAATGCAGCCGGGACGATGCGCAGTATGATGACTGCGCATTGAAGCTCGTACACAAGAATAGCAGCAACCCAAATGGACTCTACACTAATGCTTTTTCAGTCTTGCCCGCGTATCGTCGCTGTTTTTATTGCTCTGAGTAGACGGGCCAAGAGACATTGATATGCTTGTTCAAGGGGGAAAGTAAGGATCTGAATGTGCTGATTACAGAGGCTTGAGTCAAGGGAGCAGCATTTTTTTTCCCCCAAGTTTTCCCCAGGGGCATGGACACTCTTAAACTGAGTCATGCTAGACTAGAGCCATGGCTCCAACTCCCTAAGCTCCTTTCCCTATTTTTTTTTCTTTCCTCTCCTTCCACTACAGACTGAACCAGCTGGACTCCTGAA
>NW_017805546.1:1924526-1927321 GCF_001891065.2 Hippocampus comes
CCTTCCTCCCCCAAAGGACGCTACAGTGGGATTTGTCCAAACTGTGAATATCTCCCATTCCACTGCGCGAACCTTTTTTGTTATTCCGCACCTTATTTACTCCTTGCGTCGTTTTACTTGCTTGATTTACTTGGCAGAAAATGAATTTGGAACCTTTTTCCAGCTCTGCATGACTCTGGTTTTAACATCACCAGCAGGGGGCGACACGACACAACACAAGCGCACAAAGCACTCTTGAATAATTAACCACATTCGTTTCCCATAAGGACACACTTGTGCCCCAATTCTGTTAGCGGAAACCGATGTCCGAAAAAAAAATAAACGAATTTAACATCAAGTGTGCTTGCAAAAAAATGTGACATTTGAAAATGACTAAACTTCAGTCAAAAACACGACGACATTTCAAATGACGTTGACAGATTTTTTGGGGGGGAACGGAGGAGTTCATCGTTGGTCATCGTAGTGATCCTGAAATAATGACGTCATCGTCAGCGACTAACCTGTCAGCGTGCGGCTAGTAGTCATGTCACCTCTCTGCAAGTCAACACTCGTGTCTTTGAGCAACCGTTTCCTCGCTTTGTTTCCCCACCGGTTGCCGAATAGGAGCGAGCGCGCATACCAGATTTCGTGTGTGTGTGTTTTGTTTGAAAGCCATCAAAGGCCGAGTCAACAATAGAATTCTCAGTGCGGCGTGTATTGTCAGAATTGGGAAGATTTGTGATGTAATCGGGGGTTAATCTCTTCTCTGGTGCTTGCTAAGCAGACGCTGGGGGCAGCCCGCGCGTACATGAAAACCACTCTCGTTTTCACACACAATACATGCACACGCAAAATCCTCATATTAGTCGAACTGCCCCCAGTGCGCATTTCAGTCATAATCTTGTTACCGAAGTGAGTTCGGTGAAAAGGAAATAATCGCATAAAGAGCAGTATTAGAACGCACCAGATGGAGTCATAACATTCCCGGCTCGGCTCAGGTTGCGTAACAGGACTGGGTGAAGTTGAGCTGCTGAGCTGAGTTGGAGCAGCCTTTCAATTCAAACGGGTTTGGACTCAGCAGCCGGTGATCATCCACTTTGCACCATCAAACTTTGGAGGGAAGACGAAAAAAAACCCCGAAAAAAAAGTGGGATTTCAACATCTGACTTCTCTTTTTGCTGATTTTGGCGAGGCTTGTTTTCGGCCATTGATTTGTTCCTTCTTCTATTTGCAAGATCTTGTTTGCTGCATGCAGTCTAAGAGAGAACATTGAACGATGAACGAAATAACAGCACATTACCTCGAGAAGAAAGTCCCCCCACCACACACACACACGCACACACTTTTACGTTGCCATAGCAATGGTCGGGAATAGGTTGCGTTCCCATGATGACTGGGCTTCTGTCCACTACTCTCTATGCTTGAGCATTGCTGCCCTCTTCTTGAATGCTGGCATTTACGCACAATAATAAATGTTTGGGTATACACATGAGAGGAGCTAGAAACTTACAAACGCGGAAGGAAATGCGCTAGCAATGAGTTCAACTGAAAAATAACACCAAGATTCCACCTAATGGCGCCAAAGTTATACTTTAATCGCTTTGGCCCGCGTACAAAAACAACAATTAGACAAAGATCTGCAAATATGCAAATTCACAAATGACGAAACGTAAACACTTGCAGGTGTTGACTGAACTGCAGTGCAACAAATTCTCAAACATTTTGCTCTGTTTTTGCTACACAGGAGTGTCAAAATATTCAAAACACCTCACAGGATGCTGTAGTGCAGTTTTTCGCCACAGTAAGCTATGCTTACATTTTGTGACATTAATACAACTTTTTTTATAGTGTCAATGAAAACTGACAGTCATTATAGAGGCATTTTATACACATTTAAATTGACATTGAGCAAGTGTGTCTGCTATCAAGTGTGTCCCAAGTGTACCAGGGACTTCAGCATTTCATGGACTGCAAAGGTTCAGCCAGTTCAGTTCACTCAATAGAACCTTCTGTGGAAAGAAGCTGTGAATGATTAGGTCTGGACCGGGTCCGGTAACTGTAACTCATTTTCAAGTTGGCCTGCATTCCATAACGTTTATGTACTTGTTTGTGACACACTGCAGAACAGGTCACCATATAGGAACACATATTTTCTTCAGCTTGTTCCTTTGGTTCTGTTAAATGTCGAAATGTATAACTAGACCCAAAAAAAAAAAAAAGAGGTCCTTGTCGAAACTGTGCAAAACAGAAGAGAGAACTGTGAGGTATCGGAACGGGGTTAAGTGTGCAGGATCTGCGTTTTCATTTTGTTGGGAAAGCTCAGACTTTTTGAACAGGTGGGCCATCCAAGCCTCCGCCACCAATGAACGTTGCTGCGAATGTGTCGGCCTTTCTCATGCGGCCCAGTCGGCTCTTGGTCGTGCTCCGGTCCACAATGCAGCCGGGACGATGCGCAGTATGATGACTGCGCATTGAAGCTCGTACACAAGAATAGCAGCAACCCAAATGGACTCTACACTAATGCTTTTTCAGTCTTGCCCGCGTATCGTCGCTGTTTTTATTGCTCTGAGTAGACGGGCCAAGAGACATTGATATGCTTGTTCAAGGGGGAAAGTAAGGATCTGAATGTGCTGATTACAGAGGCTTGAGTCAAGGGAGCAGCATTTTTTTTCCCCCAAGTTTTCCCCAGGGGCATGGACACTCTTAAACTGAGTCATGCTAGACTAGAGCCATGGCTCCAACTCCCTAAGCTCCTTTCCCTATTTTTTTTTCTTTCCTCTCCTTCCACTACAGACTGAACCAGCTGGACTCCTGAA
>NW_017805546.1:1927455-1928972 GCF_001891065.2 Hippocampus comes
CCTTCCTCCCCCAAAGGACGCTACAGTGGGATTTGTCCAAACTGTGAATATCTCCCATTCCACTGCGCGAACCTTTTTTGTTATTCCGCACCTTATTTACTCCTTGCGTCGTTTTACTTGCTTGATTTACTTGGCAGAAAATGAATTTGGAACCTTTTTCCAGCTCTGCATGACTCTGGTTTTAACATCACCAGCAGGGGGCGACACGACACAACACAAGCGCACAAAGCACTCTTGAATAATTAACCACATTCGTTTCCCATATGGACACACTTGTGCCCCAATTCTGTTAGCAAAACCGATGTCCGAAAAAAAATAAACGAATTAACATCAAGTATGCTTGCAAAAAAATGCGAGATTTGAATATGACTAAACTTCAGTCAAAAACACGACGACATTTCAAATGACGTTTACCGATTTTTTTTGGGAACGGAGGAGTTCATCGTTGGTCATCGTAGTGATCCTCAAATAATGACGTCATCGTCAGCGACCAACCTGTCAGCGTGCGGCTCGTAGTCATGTCACCTCTCTGCAAGTCAACACTCGTGTCTTTGAGCAACCGTTTCCTCGCTTTGTTTCCCCACCGGTTGCCGAATAGGAGCGAGCGCGCATACCAGATTTCGTGTGTGTGTGTTTTGTTTGAAAGCCATCAAAGGCCGAGTCAACAATAGAATTCTCAGTGCGGCGTGTATTGTCAGAATTGGGAAGATTTGTGATGTAATCGGGGGTTAATCTCTTCTCTGGTGCTTGCTAAGCAGACGCTGGGGGCAGCCCGCGCGTACATGAAAACCACTCTCGTTTTCACACACAATACATACACACGCAAAATCCTCATATTAGTCGAACTGCCCCCAGTGCGCATTTCAGTCATAATCTTGTTACCGAAGTGAGTTCGGTGAAAAGGAAATAATCGCATAAAGAGCAGTATTAGAACGCACCAGATGGAGTCATAACATTCCCGGCTCGGCTCAGGTTGCGTAACAGGACTGGGTGAAGTTGAGCTGCTGAGCTGAGTTGGAGCAGCCTTTCAATTCAAACGGGTTTGGACTCAGCAGCCGGTGATCATCCACTTTGCACCATCAAACTTTGGAGGGAAGACGAAAAAAAAACCCGAAAAAAAAGTGGGATTTCAACATCTGACTTCTCTTTTTGCTGATTTTGGCGAGGCTTGTTTTCGGCCATTGATTTGTTCCTTCTTCTATTTGCAAGATCTTGTTTGCTGCATGCAGTCTAAGAGAGAACATTGAACGATGAACGAAATAACAGCACATTACCTCGAGAAGAAAGTCCCCCCACCACACACACACACGCACACACTTTTACGTTGCCATAGCAATGGTCGGGAATAGGTTGCGTTCCCATGATGACTGGGCTTCTGTCCACTACTCTCTATGCTTGAGCATTGCTGCCCTCTTCTTGAATGCTGTCTTACTGACAGTCAATCCACACCAACCAAAAAACACGCACAAGCACACACACACACACACACACACACACACACACACACACACACACAC
>NW_017805546.1:1947134-1949931 GCF_001891065.2 Hippocampus comes
CAAGATTCCACCTAATGGCGCCAAAGTTATACTTTAATCGCTTTGGCCCGCGTACAAAAACAACAATTAGACAAAGATCTGCAAATATGCAAATTCACAAATGACGAAACGTAAACACTTGCAGGTGTTGACTGAACTGCAGTGCAACAAATTCTCAAACATTTTGCTCTGTTTTTGCTACACAGGAGTGTCAAAATATTCAAAACACCTCACAGGATGCTGTAGTGCAGTTTTTCGCCACAGTAAGCTATGCTTACATTTTGTGACATTAATACAACTTTTTTTATAGTGTCAATGAAAACTGACAGTCATTATAGAGGCATTTTATACACATTTAAATTGACATTGAGCAAGTGTGTCTGCTATCAAGTGTGTCCCAAGTGTACCAGGGACTTCAGCATTTCATGGACTGCAAAGGTTCAGCCAGTTCAGTTCACTCAATAGAACCTTCTGTGGAAAGAAGCTGTGAATGATTAGGTCTGGACCGGGTCCGGTAACTGTAACTCATTTTCAAGTTGGCCTGCATTCCATAACGTTTATGTACTTGTTTGTGACACACTGCAGAACAGGTCACCATATAGGAACACATATTTTCTTCAGCTTGTTCCTTTGGTTCTGTTAAATGTCGAAATGTATAACTAGACCCAAAAAAAAAAAAAAGAGGTCCTTGTCGAAACTGTGCAAAACAGAAGAGAGAACTGTGAGGTATCGGAACGGGGTTAAGTGTGCAGGATCTGCGTTTTCATTTTGTTGGGAAAGCTCAGACTTTTTGAACAGGTGGGCCATCCAAGCCTCCGCCACCAATGAACGTTGCTGCGAATGTGTCGGCCTTTCTCATGCGGCCCAGTCGGCTCTTGGTCGTGCTCCGGTCCACAATGCAGCCGGGACGATGCGCAGTATGATGACTGCGCATTGAAGCTCGTGCACAAGAATAGCAGCAACCCAAATGGACTCTACACTAATGCTTTTTCAGTCTTGCCCGCGTATCGTCGCTGTTTTTATTGCTCTGAGTAGACGGGCCAAGAGACATTGATATGCTTGTTCAAGGGGGAAAGTAAGGCTCTGAATGTGCTGATTACAGAGGCTTGAGTCAAGGGAGCAGCATTTTTTTTCCCCAGGGGCATGGACACTCTTAAACTGAGTCATGCTAGACTGGAGCCATGGCTCCAACTCCCTAAGCTCCTTTCCCTATTTTTTTTTCTTTCCTCTCCTTCCACTACAGACTGAACCAGCTGGACTCCTGAAATGGAGCACAGACATGCACGCACACCGGAAGGATAGGAGGAATGATGATTAAATACCAGAAAATGTAGTAATGGGGTGTGGGGGGGTCAAGCCCACGGTGAGATTGATGTACGGCTGTAGAATCTAGCATGTAAACACCATTGTGGTCCTTCCTCCCCCAAAGGACGCTACAGTGGGATTTGTCCAAGCTATGACTATCTCCCATTCCACCGCGCGAACCTTTTTTGTTATTCCGCACCTTATTTACTCCTTGCGTCGTTTTACTTGCTTGATTTACTTGGCAGAAAATGAATTTGGAACCTTTTTCCAGCTCTGCATGACTCTGGTTTTAACATCACCAGCAGGGGGCGACACAAAAAAAGTGGGATTTCAACATCTGACTTCTCTTTTTGCTGATTTTGGCGAGGCTTGTTTTCGGCCATTGATTTGTTCCTTCTTCTATTTGCAAGATCTTGTTTGCTGCATGCAGTCTAAGAGAGAACATTGAACGATGAACGAAATAACAGCACATTACCTCGAGAAGAAAGTCCCCCCACCACACACACACACGCACACACTTTTACGTTGCCATAGCAATGGTCGGGAATAGGTTGCGTTCCCATGATGACTGGGCTTCTGTCCACTACTCTCTATGCTTGAGCATTGCTGCCCTCTTCTTGAATGCTGTCTTACTGACAGTCAATCCACACCAACCAAAAAACACGCACAAGCACACACACACACACACACACACACACACACACACACACACACACACTCTAGGTTCATCCCATGTTTTTATGACAAGCTCGTATTGATCTTTCGCTGTCTTCTGCTGAATTAAGGAATCAGGACTGATGTTCTATGAAGTTTCCTCAAAAATGTTAAACGGGACTGAAAATTCACCGCGGCAATTTTTTTCATGTCACACCACTAGCGGCATTAAATCAGCCAGGCGTACGTGGTGTTTAGCCTTTTGTTTTCAGTGGCACTCTTTTGGCCTTGTTGTCATTTGTTGGCCTCAGTCTGCTTGATCTACTGTCTGAAACCATTCTGTCCAGTTGGCGGACAGCCACGACTGGCACGTCTCGCTGATTCTTCCTCACCTCTACTCTCAGGGGCAAATATCTTAGAGAGAGAGAGAGATTTTGAGATTTTATGTTTGATAAGTTACTTAGGCTGGCTTGGAAACAGCTCGAATGATGGCGTGGGAACAGAGAGTGGTCGATAAGAAAGTCGTAAGGCTGAACTCAGGAATGAGCCCTTGACAGATGAAACTCAGAAATTGGGATGTCACGTTTCTATTGGTAATATGCTTCTCGATCATCAGGACGAGACCTTAAGCACCATACATGCTGTACTAATGTATTTGTTTTTGTATGTAAATAGAATACAACAACATAGATGCAATGATAATGTGAATCTTGAACCCTATCCCAATAATACCCATAAGTGCTTGATAGATTGTCCGTGCAGTGTGACCAAACTATCATTGGGACATGAATTACATTTATGCTGACGAATTTTCAACTTCTCCAGTAGTGTGTGTGTGTGTGTGTGTGGGGGGGGGGGG
>NW_017805546.1:1950072-1962766 GCF_001891065.2 Hippocampus comes
TTTGCTTTTAGTGGGGTTCGGTTGTGTTTGTGGTGGGGGGGGGGGGTGGGTCAAACATTTGGTGGGTGTCGTGGTTCTTTGCAAAGTGGCAGCTGCACGTCGTGGCCTGACGGTCATGCAAGACCCGTCGTGCAGCGCGATTCATCTCGGGTCACGGCATCCAGCTGTTGGGCCCCTCAGATGGTGTGAGATTGTTAGGGGCCTTGAGCGCCCGATGCTCAAGGACCTCTCACCTCACTTGCTTATTGAGGCGTCGCAGCAGCACTCGGACAGCCTGCCAGCTGTGACACATACGGCTTGATTGACAGGTACAAAGTGGCCCCGATGTGTGTTGGGGTTCCAAACCCCCCCGTGTCACTCAGCCGTCCCTGAACAATGCTGGATTGTTGCAGCCGGTGGATCAGAGCGTCTTGTCTTTATTGAAGTGCAACACATGTCGGGTGGGCGCGCTCGCTTGAGTAATTGAAAAGGTGGGATTAAAGAGAGGCAGGAATGTGCACCAGTGAGCATGACTCCGTCTGATAGGAGCACCGGTCGGGGGGGGGGGGATCCCGTGAAAGATGATATTGTCCTGTGGCAGCATCATTTCAACATTCCTACGTAGGTGCCCAGCGCACAGATTTCCTGGGGCATTCCTGTCCGCATCTTTCCAGGTCGAATCTGACTAGCGTGTGTCATACTGAAGTCCAAGACCAGCGATAAAGCTTTTGTTTAGGTACAAGCACGTTCTTCAAAAATAGGCGGCTAACGATCGTAATTGTTTCATTCCGAGAGCGTCTGGCTTGATGAAAGTGCGCTCCGTGCTCATTACTTTCCCTGATGATCTTAATCCGCCGTCTGAACTCGGGCCTGTCACATGCACCAAAGGATCCGAGAGGGCAGAGATCAAACCGCCCCCCTGCTCACCCCGAAATTCACCGTCTCCTCATTAAACTCGTCCACTCGACATCCTTTGCATCTGTTCTTCCTTTTTTTTTTCTTGGATTTCTGATTTCCAAATAACCCAACCACCCCTCCATCGACGCGCTCACATCCAAGCTCCTCCTGACGATAGCCGCGGCATTTTCCTCCATAAAGGGCCCAAACTTATATGATTGTCAAAAGACAGGCTGTATTTTGTTAAAAGCAGCAGCATCTCTCTTTCAAACTGCTCACTGGCTCAGCAAAAGAACTACAAAAAAAAAAAAAACATTGTCATGAGATGGGCAAAACACCTTCGGCAGGTGCTTTCATTCAAACAGGTTCTATTTAGGAGGAAGGTGTCATGCATGAATTGAGGTGCCCGTTGAGCGGCGGGCAATGCCATGTTTGTCACGGTTCTGTTCTGTTTGTGAGCAACGGGTGGCATTGGAGGGCTCCTCCTCTAGCGTCGCACCCGTCGGTCATCATGTCATTCGCTCTCTGTTGTTCAGAGGACTTTCCAGGGTACCCATGCAAGTGTTTTTCTTAATTTACTTGATTCAGTTGACGCCGGCTTCTCCTGCCTCTTTGCTTTTTTTTTTTTTGGTCCTCTACCACCACCCGCTACATGAGAAGGGCACCTTGGCAACAGTCTGGACCCGAATCTCTCCGCCACCTCGCTGCAATTTCTTTTATCTGCAGCAAGACTGGAACCCTGACCCTCCAGTTCCGAAGCGCGGTTTGATGGACCTTTGGAAGATATTCCTATCTGTGCGCATATTCTGGACTATTTTGTCACTAACATCTCCTCCCCTCCCGTTTTAATGTCCTTGCTTGATTATTTTGTTGACAAGCACACAAATTACCTTTTGCAGGAATGTCACGGCATTTGGATAAGAGGCTGTAAATATCGTTTCATACGGCTTGCTCATCAATCAGATGTGACCTGTTGTTTTATGGTCCCAAAGGTTAGTTGGATATTTTACTAGCCCCATCCGTGTATTCAGCCCTATGATCATGATCATGATTATTATTATTATTATTATTAGCTGTGAATACCGAGCTGAATGCCAACATCGAGACGTTGAAAGGTTTCAGGCGATTATTTTTCCATTCTCAGGCCAAATTTTGTTCCCAGCACATCCCTGAACATTTCCAACACCAATACTGGGATTAGCAGCTTCACATTTCCAAATCACTTTATATTTATGGCAATAAATATAATGTTATTGTTGACGTCTGCGCTTTACTTAGGCTATGTCGGCAATATCGAAGCAGCAGTATCCGTGTGCGGAGGTCTTGCGAGGTTGCAAAACTTCAAAAGATTGCAACAAAATATGGTCTTTAACCCTTGTTGGATATGCTACGCATTGTTAATAACCGTGCAGGTTCACATCGAGCTTATGTTTGGAAGGGCCTCGTAGCTCATTGTTCTTCAGTCAATACAGCACACGAACATAACGGTGGTGTCATTATCGCTTGTTGTCAACATTCAATAAAGTTGTTTCGGTGGCTGTCATTGCGACTGGCCACGTCCCCCGCTGGCGCAAGATTCAGCTCGTCATCTAGAAATGAGCGCTAAGGTGACAGCTCGCCGTCTGACGAATGATGCACCGCGCAGTGTTTCAGAGATGACTCTCAGTTGAGACGAACTGACTTCTTTCACCACTTGACATATTTAGATGAGTGTCGCATGTGCTCCTGACAGCATATCCTGATCTGATCGTATTCTCTCTCCTGGCATTTCCATTAACGAACTAGCATTGTAAATTCTCTTTTCCTCTCATATCCTCCACTGATTAGAGAAAGCGAATGGGATTAGCCCCCAGCCAAATCGAAGGGAACTAAAATATGACCAGAATCCACTTGGAGGAAGTCTTTGAAAGTTCCCTTTTAAGGCACTGCTTCCTTCTCTTTTCACCGCGCAAACCGCTTGGCTTCCAATCAGGCTCGGCCCGGTATCAGATTCTGATGGTATGATGATAACCGTGAGCATGTATCAGTTCACGGCGAATCACGGTATTGCAATTATAACTACTTTGAAAATAATGCAAAACAAGATAAGAAGAAGTATTTACGGCTCCATGGATTGTGCCCGAAGGATTATTTACCGCACGTGACTGGCAGAGGGCAGACTCTTTGCATCTCCAAAAGAAGACAAAACAACAACACGTTAAAAGGAGACTTGCAACTGCACGCACATCAAGATAGGCCAGATTTGACACCCACACGCGTGTGCACTCGACGAAAATAGAGCCCAGAGTCTTGATGGATTTTCAATATGGAGCCAGTGTGAGTTTTCCTTTTTCTTTCACTTTATCATTGTCCAATCATCTCGCCTTCCTTTTGCTCCTTTCCCTCATCCTGCTGTCTGGACAGCGTATTAAGTGTTGGGTGGCTCTAAACGAACCTTTTTTTTTTTATCAGTTTCAGCCATCAGAGTCCTATGTCTACCACTTCATCCCCGTCTGCGTACTTTCTCGCCACATCCTGTAAAGTCCACAAAAAAAAAAAAAAAATTCTTATTCTAGCCCTGATCACTCATGTCTAAGTTTAACAATGTGGAGTGAGTGGATTTTCCACAAGGCCAATTGAATTATTGAGGTCAGGCTATGCAAATTCTGCAGATGTGCAGTCATTAATCTTCTGGTTTGTGGACAAAGGTGATCATTTATTTGTGACTCACGTTTGGTAAAATGTGAAGCCAAGTCGTGCACGGCACACTGGGTCCCCCCCCCCCCCATCGTTCTTTGAATTTGGTTGAAGTGATTTCTTTGTGGATGCAATATTTTTTGGTTTTGTGCTCTGGCCAAACCAAATGTATCAGTTATTGTTCAGCACAACAAAAATAGATTGCGTGTTTAAAAAAAAGCAAGCCAAATAAAAGGTGCCTTCAATTGTTTTCTCGAGTAAAGCGTGAGATCATGTTGCTTGACTGTTTTTGCCATTTTCTTTTTTTAATTCAAGAGCAGCAATTGCGCATGAAGAGAGAGATCCAATGTGTATTCATTGAAAATAATTTACCACAAATTACATCCTTGTACATCATAGCTACATAAACAGTGTCAGTGGGTCTTAAACCAGGCCCTGTGGGACACTCACCCAACAGCCTCCACGAATATCAACGTTCCAGATCAAATGTACGGGAGAACGCCGGCCTTGATGAAAAAGAGTTTCAGTGAACTCAAGCGTGAAGTGTTAATTGTTTCTGCCAACGAACCGCGCTACATTCCTTTATTATTGTTTGGTCCCTCCCGCCGAGATGAAATCCTCTCCGATCCTGAGTCTGTGTCTCGACCAGTAATGGATATAACTGGCAGCGAATGAGAAGCATGCGTGGGTGTGTTTGTTTAACCTGCAGATCAATCCACACAGCATGGACAAAAAAAGAAAGAAAAAGAAAAAAACGTCTGAACACAATGACGGACAGTGTGCGGTTCGTTCGCCTGCTGTGCGTACTTGAAAAGGCTCTGACTTAACTTTCTTTGTCCATCCCGTGTTGCCGCAGATTAATATTCTTTAATATGCGCATTTTTGTGCAGCGCTGTAGCTTAGCGCACTTGCTCATATCAGAGCGTTGTCTCCGTTCCAAATGGGATCATCTCAGTGTGAAAGAAAGATTAGTGGGACGAGAGCGGCAGCTACAACTCTGCGCTGATCCCAGCCCCCGGCGCTACAGTACGACTAATGTGAACATAATAATTGCTTTTCATGGTGCAATGGATGAAAGTTTCAGCCCTGCACTCAGACAACCGAGTCCTGCACTCATTAAGAATAATTGCGAAATTCACAGAGATACCTTTTCGTTTGCCCCTGGCAACTTTTTGTCAGCATGATCTGCGTCTTAAGTGTATTATTGGGAGATTTCTGTTGGCATTGTTGTCAAGTGATCTGCTGACTGTGGGAAGAGGTGATGTATTCAAAAGCAGCATTTTGCAAAGCCAACCAAAGAAAAATAGGAATCGAGAAGAAACCCCCACATTGAGTTCACTCGTTGAGACAAAGCAGCAATGCAGCAAGTCGGATGATATCATCAAACCCCAAACTGACCACGTTGTCATCCAGAAGTACAATACAAAGTTATTTTGTGTCATTAGTGAGCATTTGTTTTAGTCTTTCTTCTCGTCACAAAAAAAAAAAAAGACCATTGTCTGGAAAAAAAAAAAGAAACTTTCAACCTAATTTAACCAACGCGTAGAAAAGATGAACGTCACAGTGCTTTGATAACAACAAATCAACTTCAGTTATTATGTCCATTCAAACACACTGAGTGATTTAGTGCTTTGATAACAACAAATGAACTTTGTTGTTGTCTCAGTTATTATGTCCATTCAAACACACTGAGTGATTGGAACCTACGAGTTTGTTATTGCAATTGTCTTGAAGCTGAATGTGTTCTGATCCCGGAGATGGTGATCAGTGAGCACGCCTGGCTGGATGATGGGCCACTATCACCAGAAATCAGGCATAGCCCATTTGTCCAGAATAAATGAAAACAATCCTTCCTGGCTGGGGAAAAAAATCAAATTGCAGGGATAGTACCATTCTTTAACCTTGTCAACATATTCACAAAGTTTCACATGCCCAATTCCGATGAATTCAAAGAGGAATAGGAATGGTTGTGGCTGTCTCTAGTGCACGTTTATCTTTGCTTGGCAAAACGGGGAAACTGCAGGACTGATGCCAGGTCTGGCTTATGCAGCCAGACGAGTTGTCCACACACGCACACGCACACACACACACACACACACACACACACACACACACACACACACGCACGCATGGCGTCGGACAGCGTGCAGAACAGCGTGTCACAACGCATTGGATGCTCCACTGGGTGAAGTTTGTCTGGCTAAGCTGGAGCGATATTTTTCCGATTTATTTGCTTCCCCTGGTTTTTGGATTCATGTTTGTAAAAATGCACGGTGAATGAATTGTTTGCTTTTGATGGATTAGTATATACTCGAACTCACAGTGCATCAAACCACTGCATAATGCTATTTGACTTTGCAAGATGCATCAAAGGCAAAGAGGTCCGTGAATGTTTTCCAACGCATCGGCAACGTTATGAAGTGTACGCAAAGAACCCGCGATGGGATCAGACTTCAGCTCTACGCTGATCCCAAGGTCAAATTTCACCTGATAATGAAACCTGACTTGCAACGTTGTTGGAGAAACTATTTCAACGCATTGTTGTTCTCTGATCCTCTGGAATGAAAAGGGTCAAAATTAGAAACTGAAAATTAAATACGTCTCAGTAGGATTCAGTGCAGTTGCGCAACTCCAATCAAATGTAGCTATGCACTTGTCCGACAGTGTCGATCAAATTTGATTCTTCTTCTTTTGTATTAGTAGAATTCGTCTCTTGTACTGTGGTGCATGTACAATATATTCCGTCACGGGCAAAGTGGTCATGTCATGGTCTACATAAACTCCCCGTCACTCGCTTGTTTCATGTTGTGCATTAATTGGGCAGCCATCCGCTTGAACGAGGGGATATTAGCCTCACGGTGATGCAAATCACGAGTGTGCCTGTGTCATGAATATGCAATGAGCGGCTCTTTCATAAACATGAGGGGCTGTATATAGCCCAACTCCGACTCTGGCCACCAGTAATTCAGCAGAGGCTTTGCCGGGAGGTGGGCAGGGAGCGAGCATGTGAGGTGAGGTGAGGAGGGGACGGGCTGGGAGACGCGGCCGCAAGCTGGGGGAGTACAGTCCCGTCAGTCCGAGACACAGCAAACGGAGACGGAATCATTCCGGAGGGAGACGGAAGATATCTGCTTCGGGACTCTTGCCGCCCGAGCGGCCGCGGGGTGGGTGGGGAGCCTGCATGGTGTGACCTCCTCCACCATGGGATGCAGCCTCTGTCGCCTGCAGAAGCCTCAGGAACATTATCAACTTCTCTATGAAGTCTGCCAGGTACTGTCACCCGGTGTGTTCGGTCGGTCGCGCTTGTTTCTTCCCGGTTTTGTTTTGACACCAGCCCGCAGCGGTCACTTGGGTTCTCGTTGAGTTGTTGCCGAGCGGACAGCTGAGCAGGCTGAACTCTGGCCGCAGGGGTCATTGTGAGGTGGCGCGCTTTTGCTTAAAGGGAGACGATGATGAAGAGGTGACAGCTCTCTCAATGTGTCTGCTAGTGTGCGCCGACCTGCGTCCACCTCCTCATTGTCACTCGAATGCTGACTCCGTGCGCTCAGCCTTTAACCCCGGTGTGAATTTATACAAAAGTTTATATTTAACAACTGGTGCTTGCTTTGGCCTACAACTAAAAATGACGCATCTTTGACGTAAGGTATCTAAACTCATCGTTTCCAGTGTCATTTATTTGTAGCGCTGAGACAACTCCGAATATGAGGATTTATTTTCTTTTCCATAATGACATTCTTGGGAGGAAAAAAGACAAAAAATATTGGAGATCCAACATCCTCCAGCCACGACGACTGCTAAATCCCGCAGAGGTGTGGACCAGGACTGCAATTTACTGAGCCGTGCCTCATCTCGGGTTGGCTCGATTTCGTCTTTCTTGCCAATAGGTGGACGAGGTTTTACATTCATTAATCAAGCCTGGTTAAATATTTCTCCTGACATCGGAAATAGTTAGTCATTTGGGTCTGGTCTACTGTGTTGTTCGAGATGTACAGTATTTTATATGTGATGAGTTAAGGGCAACAAAGTTGAAGTAACTGTAAGGTTTGACTTGAATCTGATCCGAACAAGACGCACGCTTGTTTTTCTTGTGTGCAAACTGAAGTTTGATTTCAAATGATTCACAGAAACACGCGCTGATTCGAACGCGAAACAGATCACGCAAAATGCCTGTGTGTCAAATTAGTTCATGACGGGAAGAACACAGGGCATAAGCCACTCAAGAAATTGAGCTTAGAAACGCTTTTCCCCACAGACGTCAACATTTACTGCATCCGGCAGAGACACTCGTGCCAGAAGAAAAATTATCAACACAAACATACACCGGTTGGCGTATCGAAGACACAAGACTCCAGAAATGATTCTCTATGAAGTCAGTTTGATATACCCCGAACGACTCTTCACAACTCTCTTCGTCTCTTTGCTAGCTACCAACAAGAGAACATTTTATTTATTCAAGGCAAAAATTAAAAAAAAAAAAGAGCTGATTGTGCTTTTCCTCACAGGACTGCATTTAAAACGGGAACACCACTTGTGCTTATTTTTGTGCACAGACAGTCGACAGTCCAAATATTATCAAGCACTATTAAACAGCGCTCAGTGTTCAAAAGAATTGTTTTCCCTTTTCGTAATGAGCAGAGGAAAAAAAAAAAAAGGCTGAGCTTGATCGCGCCGCAGGGTTCCTTTTAAAACTTGACCCTTCTGGCCGCCGAGAAGCCCTGTGTCCTCTCTTCAAAGCACAAGGTAAGTGCCATGTGGAGATGGAAGTTTCGCTGCTTTGTCAGGGGCTTTGCGGTTACGGGTCTTGGAAAGTTCGTACGAGCGTCCAAGTGCGCTTCATTTTTCCCATAAGCACCACGTAATGGCTGCGGCGCCATGCTGAGGACCCGCAGCTTAATTAGAGCCGTCGGTACAAGGTGGCTCTTGAGGTTCTGAACTGAGTCAGGCTATTGTTTGTCTGCGAGATCCTTTGCTTTCTTCCCAAATCCTGCTCAGCCAAAGGAACGCCGTTTTACCCAGAAACCGTTGATCCGCCTCAAAGAAGCTTCCTCTTCGAGGCTTCCCAGGTGCCAGTGCCTAATTATCCGTATTTCCGAGTGAAGTTGTCTTACTCCGCTCAGGAATCCGAGCAGTCACTTTGCCAGATGATCTCAGTGTGACTTCTGGTGAACAGCGAGATTGGCAAACGGCGATGCAGACATTGGTCTAAGGCGCAGTCAGCCATCTGCCTCCCTGCCATGCCGTCAGACACCACCGCCATCAAAGCATTTACCAAAACACACGGCGCTCTCTAATGAGAATCGACACCTACGGTGTCGAGTGACGAAGAAGGGGATCGCAAGCCCCGGCAATGCGCTCCTGACGCCTGACGCGGTGGCTTCTTAATAACACCTCGGATCAATCCCGTTGTGCCATCACATCTGCGAGACACCGGAGCAGGTGGCTGTTGCCACCAGGGGAGTGCCCGTGGAAGCGCATATACTTTTGTCGGCCAAGAATTACGGTCTCAGACATAAAACGACCTCTTAAATCAGAAGAATCCAACAAATCGACGGTAAATAAACCATTTTCACCCTGTACATATGAAGTCAGAGTTTGAGGAGTGAGGTGAAGAGATTGTCCGCCCCGCCCCGCCGACCTTTAGCGCCTCTCAGGTAGTTCAGTCTGTCGGAGTGAATCATCATGAGACACAAAGCTAAACTAAATAAGAAATGCAATATATATCTCCGTTTTGGTCCGTATGCGGCTTGTGGCTCTGACGAAGGGCACCGCCTCACATACAGTATCAGCGTCGTCCCATCGCGGTGGAAGCGCCTCAACGTCCCGGTGCCAAGAATACTGCAAACAGCAACATTGTGGATGACTCAAGGTATTTTTAGATGGCTACACACGAGGTGTGGCTGTCCGGTGAAAAGGGTTTGAGGTCTGTTCCACGGTGCCTTGGGCAGTGAATTCCAAAGGCCGCAGCTGCGCGAATTCCTCACCGACCGCGAACAAAACAGACGTGATTTAGAACGAATTAGTACTCCTTTAAGTGCGGCTTTTCTCTTATCATTAAATGGATTGAACAGAGACCTCTCTCAGAGGACGCGCCGGGGGTCGCCCGAGTCACTTCTGCATGACAGTCACGGTTAGTTATGTCAACGCGGACGATGGCTCAAGTTCATCCGTGGAGGCAAATCTGACCCGAGATGAACAGAAGTGAAGCAAAACTTGGCGTCATTGCAACAAGTTGGATGTATCTTTTCAAACTGTTCCGACTTCCACCTTGTCAGATGACAGGTTTATTCCGGCATAGTCTGAGATCTCCCGAGTGATGAAGCAACGTGTATTGTGTCAGTAGAGTGTTGTGTGTTTTTTCCCAGTGTGCCGCAAAGGGCCAGTCGGTGTCAAAGGTGAGATTTGTGAATAGAGGCGGTGGGACCCCCTCCACAGCTGGGAGGAGACTCCCCCCAATTGAGAGCACTGGAGCAGAATGCTCGCGGCTCAACAGAAGAAGGAGGGGGCCGGGGGGGGTCTAAAGGCTTTGTCTCTGGTTCACTGCTTTCAAGTCGCCCCGGGATTCCTGGCAACCAGGTTGACTGCGGGAGACGACATGCGGCATGAAGAGCACACAAAGGAGCCTGTATTTCTCAGATGATGCGCAACGTCGGGGCTCTCTGTGGGCCACAAGCGACGATTCCAAGTCGTGTCTGACGTTGGGATGCTTTATTGCCGATTTACTGCAAAACAGCGCTTTAATTTTCTCGACATCGATATCAATCGAGTGTTTTTGTTTCATGAGTGATCTTTTTTTTTTTTGTTGTTGTTGCAGTTGTTACATTTGTCTTATGACGAGCAAAATGTTGGCAATGTTTAATGTTGTGGAATTAGAAGTTTAATCTCTGCTGAGATGATCCAATTATCCTTGAAGCTCAGGATTAACATTAATCCGTGCTGCTTGTTCGTTGGCACATATCCTCTCTTCCTGATTGCTGCTTGAAGTCGCATCATTTTCCCATTATAGTCGCCATTCTTCTTCACGCATCCAAGCGCAGTCATTTTTGCATTGGCCCTGCGTCACAGAAAAGAATATATATATATATATATATATATATATATATAAAAGAGTAATGGATATATATATATATATATACACACACACACACACACACACGCACATCCTTGTATTGTTCCCGAAACATTTAGTCCGACAACTTTTCAGGGATTGAAGATTTAAGGCAGATTTATGGACATTTAAGATTTATGCCATACCGAATGACCCGCAGCACCACGTTTTTGCTCGAAGGTAATGTGCTCAAGCAAATTTTTTGGGAGTGTTTTCAGCTGCATGGCAGTGGAGGGACAGTCACTAGTTAACTCGCTTTGAACAAAAAGAAATATTGTGCGGAATCGGAGCTCCATTGTGAGAGTTACTTCACCCTGGCTACCGCTTCTTCTGGACAGAAATGTTCTATCAAATTTGAGTTTTTCCTACGATATGATCATCATTTGTTCGGTCGACAAGCACGTAATCCATTGCCATCAGATTTGGAGGGTAGGTGCTCACCACTCATTCATAGCTGAGTTCAAAGGCCATAATTATTGACTCTGCCTCTTTCCCAAAGTCAACTCGGATTGGCTTCAGCATCCCTGCACAAGATATGTATGAGATGATGGATGGATGGATGATTTCATGTCGTGGCGGTTCAAATCTCATCAATCACTCATTGTTTTCAACCTGGCCTCTCGCTCTCTTCAGGTTAATGGCAAAGACCTCTCAAAGGCGACCCATGACCAAGCAGTGGAGGCCTTCCGTACTGCCAAGGATCCCATTATGGTCCAAGTTTTGCGGCGGGCCCCTCCGCCCAAACTGGTTTCCCCCACCGCTGACACCCAACTGTCAGACACCAGCACACAGACTGATATCACCCTCCAACACATGATGCCCCTCGCCACCTTGCCACCGCCAGCGCCGCCTGTGACCGTGCTCCAGGACTACCTGCTTCCAGAGGGGTAAGCACAACCTATCGAAAATGTTTTTGGGTTTTTTTTTTTTCCATATTCTGATTGGTGGCCAGTATGTGTGGCACCCAAGGCAACATGATGTGTATCTTATCAATTTATTGAATGACTTACGCTTCGAAATCTGAATTGGTCACACGCTGGAGTTTATTTACATACAGCAATTGATGGTTGATACATTTTAAGGGAACTCTCACTGTACGCCATTTAGAAACGTTGATTGCAAGTCCCAATGACGGGGAAAAAAAAAAAAAAAAGTCACTCAAACACAGATCGAGCTTTCACGCCGGCAGTTAATTGGGATCATGACACCTTATCGCCAAGCTGTGATCGCGCAGGATGTGTTTGAGCGCGGATGGGAGCGCGTACCTGTCGCAACTTCCACGGCGCACATGAGGCAAATTAAATCGAAAATGGTGTGAAAGGATATTTGCATCTTCCCTTTGTTTCTTTCCATGTCAGGCCTTTAAGATAGGAAAGTGCGGCTGCCTTTTGCGTCTTCTTCTTTAATTGATATCCTCTTCAAATGAATCACAGAGCATCTTGATTTGTGACGGGCCTCTGGGTTGCACTGCAGTTCAAAACGGTCGTGAGATATCGCGATAAAGATTATTTTGCTTCCAAAGTATTCCCTGTTTTAGTTTGTCCTTCAATCTGTCTTTTTTGGGCGTGGGGGGGGGTTTCAGGCATCCTCCTGGGCATGAATACTTTGACCCCAATGATTTCCTGGATGGTATTAATCAAGACATCGAACGTGAAGAGCTGGAATATGAAGTAAGCATTGTTTCTCTTTTGTTTTGAATGAATGAATGAATGAAGTCCAAAAATGACTGGACAATTTGTTGACACAATGTTGAACTTTTGCCTGGGATTTGGTGAACCCAAGTGTTCAGTCATATGAAAGAACACACAACGAATGGATTCATTCTTCCATTTTTAATGAGGAACAACATTTTTTGAAGTGTCTTTGCTCCCGGGCAAATCCAACAGGCACAGGTACGGCGCACTTCAATCTTCATCCAACAAACCCGCAACACGTCAGTGCGGTTTAAGCCGACTTGGCCTCGCCTTTGTGTCCCCAGGCACTGCCATTTCAAGTGACCACGTTTTATCCCGGTCGACATTGATTACCCCCCCCCCC
>NW_017805546.1:1962809-1998434 GCF_001891065.2 Hippocampus comes
GACGCTGACATGTCGGCCAGACAGGAGTCATTACTTACTTGTGATAAGGCGTAATAAGTCTTCCCTGAGCCCTGTGCCGTAGAGATGAGTAGCTGTCAGGTAATTAGATCGAGCGGCTAACGGATCGGTCGTGATGGATTTGTTGATGTTCGTTTAATAATGCCGGGATGAGGCCATCATGTAGGTGTGGGCTCAGAGTCTCCAGAGACGTCTTTGTGATTCGGCTGTGACCTCGATCCACCTTGTTCGCTGGTTGTTCAAAAAAAATGAATCATATTCAAGCACAGGCTATGAGGGGAAGAGCAGGAAGGTGAGGCGGGGGTCAGCCAAAAGCACATGTGATGCAGCTCGGCGCTTGCCGACCCCGTAGCATCTTTTATTTTGAAAATCTCCATCAAAAAAAAAAAAAAGAAAGGCCACCAACAACAATGGAGTGCTACTTTCATTTCATAAAGGATCAGAGCCATCATTTTAAGATGGTTCGAATATTTCCAACCAAGAAGGTACGAAGCGTACCTCAGACTATGAGATGACATATGTTGACAAGTGGAAGCAGGCAGCGTCTGCCTGCTGTTCACTACATCCTTTCTCATTCTGTAAGGGGAGCTTTTGAAAGCAAATAGCTGCCCAGCATCTGGCTGCAAAATTCATCCGTGATTGACAAGTCGCGCTTCCCTCAGTGATCGAATTTCAGATTCAACCACCATTCCCAACGCGCATCCAAACAAATTATTCTGATGTCTTCGCAAGAAATAGATGTTCGCCTTGATCCGGATTTTTGACACACGTGTACCAACGTATGTCAACAGGAGGTAGATCTGTACAGAGCCAACATCCAAGACAAGCTCGGCCTGACGATCTGTTACAGGACTGACGATGAGGATGAAGCTGGGATCTACATTAGTGAGGTATGCTTGGAATATTTACTTCCATTTTTTTTGTTGTTCCTGAATTACTTGACAGTTTAATCCATTCTCAGATCTTATGGTATCATGGCCAGCAGTGGCGCCGTGGCCATCACGGTGTGGCTTCCACTCTCGCCAATGTGGCGTTTGCGTGCTGTCCCAATGCCTGCTTGGATTGGGTCTCTCTTTCTCTTGCGTTGGTTTCTTCCTAAACTACCCCCAAAAACAAAACAAAACACAAATGTTTAATTTGAAGACTCTAAATTGTCTGTGGACGTGAGCAAGAGTGGGAACGGTTGTTTGTCAATATATGCCCGGCGATGGACTGGCAACCAGTCCATCATTTGACGCAATCAAAGTCAACGAGGCAAACTAAATGCCATCAGAATTTAAAAATTGCCAATTTTTGAGGGGAAAAAAAGAAGTCGCGAGCATACGACAGGAAATTCACATCTTCTTCATGTGTCCTTTAGATTGATCCAAACAGCATTGCCGCCAAAGATGGCAGAATTAGAGAAGGTGACAAAATCGTCCAGGTGAGAGCTCATATTCGAGGCTGATCCGTGTCTGTTTGGTATCGTGAACCTGCCAGATGCTTTCAAATGAATATTTTCTTCATGTCCCCTGAAGATCAACGGCATTGAGATCCAAAACCGTGAAGTTGCGGTTGTGCTGCTGACCAGTGAAGGGAACCAGAATATCTCTCTGCTGGTTGCCAGGCCACAAATGCAGGTGAGAAGGATCGTTACGGAGGCCCACTCGGTCAAGGATAAAGTAGCTTTTTCCGCACGACGACAACGTAGTCATTTTCGAAAGCAAATCGCAAATATTTGCATCTCGTCAAGCAAACCTTCTCCCTCCTGTGACTCAGCTGGACGAGGGCTGGATGGATGACGACAGGAACGACTTCCTCGATGACCTTCACATGGACATGCTGGAGCAGCAGCACCGTCAGGCGATGCAATTCACTGCCAGCATGCTGCAGCAGGTACTTCTCCCGTACACGCATTTACAGACGCGCACAGAGTCGGTGTGAAGATGTGAAAGAAAATTTATGAATCAGCAATAGCACGTGCGGTATGAGCAGCTGTACAATGCTTGACTTTGGTCCCAACATGTGCCAAGAACACGTTTCGATTTTGACAAGTCATGATGTTTTCGTTGCGGGGTCGATCCGTGATTGAAAAAGGGAAACCGAGCACATGGAGCTTGTCTTGAAATCCAAATAAAAGTTTTCTTGTCGTCATCAACATTTAAAAAGTGTGGAGTTCCGACATCCAGCATGCAACAAGTTATTTCAGTTCTGCACTTCGTGCCAAAGTATTCATGAGCCTTATGTGTGGTCCTGTTTTTTTTTTGTTTTTTTTTCCAGAAGAAGCATGAGGAAGATGGAGTGACCACTGACACGGCGACGCTACTCTCCAATCACCACGAAAAGGACAGCGGGGTCGGCCGCACCGACGAGAGCACACGGAACGATGAGAGTTCAGAACAGGAGAACATCGCAGATGACCACACGACAGCATCGAACACACTGAGCAGCTGCAGAAAACTGACCTACAGCCAAGACACCCTGGGCAGTACGGACCTGCCTTTCAGCGGCGAATCCTTCATCTCTGCGGACTACGCCGACGCCGACTTTCTCGGTATCCCCGCGGACGAATGCGAGCGCTTCCGAGAACTCCTGGAGCTGAAGTGCCAAATGAGGAACGGGGGACTGCAGGGCTTGTGTAGCCAAGGTGGCGGGGCCGAAGGCCAAGACCAGGAGGTCGTGGACAAAGAGCTGGAGCTGCTCAATGAGGAGCTGCGCAACATCGAGCTGGAGTGCCTGAATATCGTGCGCGCCCACAAGATGCAGCAGCTCCGGGAGCAGTGTCGTGAATCCTGGATGCTCCACAACAGCGGCTTCCGCAACTACAACACCAGCATCGACGCACGTCGCCACGAGCTGTCAGACATTACAGAGATGCCGGAGAAATCTGACAAAGACAGCTCCAGCGCCTACAATACCGGCGAGAGCTGCCGCAGCACCCCTCTTACGTTGGAGCTGTCCCCGGACAACTCCCTCCGACGTGGGCCAGAGCACCAAGCCGGGCCGTCGGGCTCCGGCGGAGGGTTGCCGAAATCTCTCCCGTGCCCTCTCCAAGAGGCTTGCGGCCCCAGCAGGGGCAAGGCGCTTTCAAAGGAGTCGGATTGCCCGCAGGCGGAAAGCAAGGAGAGGAAACCGGGAGAGTCCGGCAAACCCGCCAGGGGCTTTGCTCAGCCACGCTCGCCGTACAAGCACGCGCACATCCCCGCCCACGCCCAGCACTACCAGAGCTACATGCAGCTGATCCAGCAGAAATCCGCCGTGGAGTACGCCCAAAGTCAGATGAGCCTGGTCAGTATGTGTCGGGACGCGAGTGAGCTGGGCCAAAAGATGGAGTGGAAGGTCAAGGTACGCAGCGACGGCACCCGCTACATTACCAAGCGGCCCATTCGGGACAAGCTGCTGCGGGAGCGCGCCCTGCGCATCCACGAGGAGCGCTGCGGTATGACCACCGACGACGACGCCATCAGCGAGCTGAAGATGGGCCGCTACTGGAGCAAGGAAGAGAGGAAGCAGCACGCCGTCCGTTCCAAGGAGCAGAGGCAACGGCGTGAGTTCATGAAGCAGAGCCGGGCCGATTGCCTGAAGGAGCAGCTCAGCCCGGAGGACAAAAAGGAGCCCAACATCATCGAACTCAGCAACAAAAAGATGATGAAAAAGAGAAATAAGAAAATATTCGACAACTGGATGACCATCCAGGAACTGCTGACCCACGGGACCAAGTCACCGGATGGCACCAAAGTTTACACCTCACTCTTGTCTGTGACCACGGTCTAAGTGTTGCTCTCGCTTCGACCAAGGAGGAGCGATGGGAGGAGCTGTAAATAGGACTCGGGCAGTTGGGGGGGTCGACATTTCTGCTTCGTTCAATGTGGCAAATTGTTGTAAATAGGAGAAAAGACTTTGATGGAGAGTTTCCGCGGGATTGCTTCGATGACTGCTCGATTGGACTGGATTTGTCTGTGGCCTTGGACTCTACCAAACTCGAACCAAATTAAGACAGTTTTGGGGGGTTTTTTGCCTTTGTGCTTGCTCTTTTGAATAATCTTGGAAGCATACTTTTTAGTTGGAGGTATGAAATGTGCCATGCATAAGCAGCCAGCCATTACACAACATAATTTTACGATATTTTGTTCTTAACTGCATATCTTTTATCAGTATTCTTCTGCTTTGCATACTCTTCTTTTACGGAAACACGTGTTTGTTTGTTTGTTTGTTTTTCCTGCAAAGTATAAAACGTCATCCTTTTCAAAAAGGTCTTTTGTAAATAAATGTTGGCGGGAAATGTTTTCAATGTAATTTCCTTATCATGGTGCTGATTCCCCAAAGTTATGACCATCAGCGGCGTCTGTTACACCGCGTCGAGATCAAAATACCGTTTAAGTGCCTGTGTTTAGAAAAAGGCATTTCATATATTATTGTATTTTGCTGTCTAAGCACACCTTATAGTCACTTTTGCTTTCTTAGACCTTCATGTACTAAAGTCAATAACAGCTTCCTTCGTAAATCAAACATTTGACATCCTGTAAAATGACAGAAATAAATTATTGTTTTATATATGACGAGCACACTTGGTTGGGATTGTTTGTTAGAATTGTTGAGTGTACTTGGTCAGAACGAGAATAGAACACACCACGAAGCGCTGACAAAATGTATGGAAGGACCGGCCTGTGCTGAATTTGGCAGAGTGAACCCTGTGTTACGAACCGTCACAAAATAAGAGTCGTTTAGTGGCGTTTTCGCGGGTTGGTAGTCGTAGCACCTAAGTGGAACCTGAAGGAAAAACTTAGCAATTTGGCAACAGCTTCTCAATACGGCTTTTCCATCCAAAAAAAAAAACTTGGTGCTTGTTCGGCGCCAGAGCCAGTGCTGTGCTTCGTGGGTGCTTAGCAAGTTCTTAAGAAGAACGTGTTTGGTTTTCCAAAGCGCCAAGTAGGAGCCACGTCAAGACGTCATCATAAAGCATCCGAACGTCACTGCTGACGTCGGCGTTTAACCATCTGCACCTGCGATATTAATAATAATAATAATAATGCACTGTTAGCATCTGCTAGGCATCTTAGCATAGCATTGATTATACTTGTATGCAGTCAGGGACATGCAATCAGCAAACGCTTCGATCTTTCTTGATCATTGGAGACGATCACGAGACCGGGCTGGGAGTCGGCGATCGCATTCTATCTGGGCAGGGAATCCTTTCGCGACATCTGCGATCGTCATGATAACCGCGCCCACTGGCCCCTGACGTAGTTGGTGCCAGAGGTTGGCCCAACAAATAATTGGGGCCAGTTTCAGTACCAGTTTCGAGCACCTGAGCTAGAGGGGGAGCCAATTTCAGTGGTGAAAAAAGAAAATGGAGACGTGAGGGGCAGCTGATGTTGGAGATGGTGATGCATGAGGTTTAGAATTCGGAAAAGGATGTCGCGCAGTGGCGATCCCCTGGCAGGACAAGCCAAACGTAATGAACCACTCAACTGCACACGACCTGCATTATTTTGGGGGAATTGGAGCATTTATAGCAACTTTAAAAGTCAACATAAGAACGGGCTGCTTTGCAGCCGCCTCATCCATTTACAGATAAGAAGGTGGATAATCCGCCAGCGCTGACTGGGATGCTATTTCACCAAGGAGATTGAAGCCACCTCATCAATCCAGTACATTTTTACAAGGCTAAAGCCTTGGCACACTGCTTTTTTTTTATGATTAATGAACACAAACTACTTGATAAACATTATTTTTGCACATCGGTCCAAGGTGAGGCGAAGCGGCGTACCGTGACGAAGGAAAATGTTTGCATTCCTTTAATGCCACCGAAAATAATATCAAGCACTCTGGTCGATGAAGGCATGTTAGTGCTACGTTTGATCCATACACGATTTTTTGCTGTGAAATAAAAACAGCCAAGAAAGTGAAAATTGGCCAAATTCTTTGTGGTGCTCTCCGGTGTGGCCAAACAATCCATCATGATCCTCCTAAAGCGTCCAAGGAGCCCACCTCCTCATCTACAGGATGCACGGATAGCATATCTCCAAAATGGCAACACATGTACGCTCAGTTGGGGTAATTGCACCTTTATTAGTCTCACGTTCAGACTTTTTACAACCCGGCGCAAAGACCAGATCGCATCTCTACTAATGGCCTCTAAAAGCATCTGGCTGTTCGAAACAAGGCCCTTCAGTGCCATTACACGGATTGGTTGTGGGGGGAGGGGCTCGTGCGGCCCCAGCGCTGGGGCTCCGTGTTGCGTAAAAATGAATAATTGTACTTCATTTGTGTGTGGCAAACTTGTCAAAAAAAACCAAAAAAAACCCTCACCATTGGCGATATTTCATTTCGATCATCCCATATCTGCAGTGTATGACCAGTCTGTATCTGGCATGAGTACAACATTTTCAGCCAAACGGTGTCAAGTCTGTCTGTCTGTTTTGTTTTCAGCCCCAGCTGGAGTGAAGGGCGGTGCCCTCCATCAGGCGCACTTGTTCTGCATTTACCAATCAAGCCGGCCATGTATTTAAGGACTGCCAAGCCGCCGACTTTCCTGTTGGACCTTGGTTGCTGTCATGTGCAATTGTTGTTTTCTAGACCTCTCAATACTCTTTGTAGTCCATTGTTTATAAGTACTTTAATTTTTTTTTTTTTATTGCTTTTGATCATTTTTGTCAAGGTCAGTTTCATTCGGTTTAAAAAAAAAAGGCACAAAGACAAAGCAGTCCCTCGTTCATTTTCAGTAATAATTTATTTATCGCTACCAGTGTCACTTTCAAATTATTTCAGTGGCATTTGTGTGTTTTTCTTTCTTCCACCAGAGGCGAACTAACAATGAGTTTGTTCACATGTGTGGGAGTAGAACTGATGTCTGTGGTTTTTAAGAAAATGAACACGTTTGCAACCTCGAGCCAACAGCTGAATGGGATTTGGACAAGTGAAGAAAATGTTTGTCAACTTCACTTTCATTCACAGGCCGCATGCTTTGGTGCCACGGGCGGAGGGGAGCCCGGGTTCATCCTGCGGACAGAATCGGGTGGAACTGAAAGAGAGCCTGATGTCTTGTTTGTGCTTTTTCAGGTTTTTCAAGGAAGCTCATTTGGAGACACGGTGAATGTCACAACATTCCCCAGCAGAGCGAGCACTGTTTGCATTCTGATTACACGTGGTGCTTCTTGGTCTGGCTGGGGAAACTACACGGCGCCCCCTATCGGATGACAAAGGGATTAAACGCAAAGAACGGTTGTGAGCAACTCTTTGCACGCCAATGAAATGGAAACACCTGGGTTATGATGACAGGTATTTTGATTATGTCGCCTTAACATGTATGTACCAAAACAACAATGATTTGTGATGCTTGGTTCCATTTTGAAGTTGGCTTATTGAGAAAGACAGCAGATCGGTGGTAGGCCTCATGAAAGAAGGTCTACTGGAGATTTTGTAAGAAGGGTTTACCTGTCAAATGAAAGTTCAGTCCAAAAGTCCATTTGGTGTCAAGCTGGTTTTAATATACCCCTGGGGTGGGACTTTTATCGGTATCCCCGGAGACAAGCGCCCTATGTTCTGACAGTTGCTTTTTATTTCCGCTGAGGGCAAAGAAAATGATTCTTCGCTTGGACAAAGGGCCATTCTGCTGTCTATTTGAATTCTCACCAGTCAGATGGTCATACGGGTTTCGAATAGATGACTTTGCGAAACAAACCTCCCATCTCTCTGAACTGATATCAGATAAGAACTTAGCAGCGGTCCTAATGCGGCCAGAAAGGCAAAACATATCGCAAGTTACATCCACTGATGTTTTGAGATACGAGTGACCGTATGTCTCTTATGTCTTGAAGTGCTAGACTCAATGCCATTGGTATCATGCTCATCATCACTTGGTTCTGGTACGTTCTGGTGTTTTCTAAGGGAAGGATGGACCAGATTAGTGGCAATGAAATTCATTTCAATGGAAAAAGATCATTTGCATGGTTCGAGAATGATGAGCATGGCCACAGAATGAATTCAACTCATGTCCCAAGGTACCACTGTACTGTAAGCGATGCCCATTATGAGTGGTCATTCCTCATTACTTATGTGTTTAGCGAAAGCGTCACGATTGAAATATCTTTTGACACCAATCCTGGAACTTTCTGGGGGAAGAAAAGAAATCTAAAAGTTAAAGTCATGACTAGTTGCACAGTGTTTATCTGTGAAAATACCATATGTGAGTAAATTAGTGGATACATACTCACTTCATCAAGCAATGAAAATAAGTTGGACCAATACCTAAAAATGTTAACATTTATTGCTGTTTCTGAATACCCCATTTGAAATCAAAAGCATCCAGAGTGTACAACGAAATTATACAATTATATATGGTTTCACAAAGGCAGTGAACACATACTGTATTACAATCTACAAAAATCTACTTTACAGAAATTTAAAATCCTAAATATCAAAAAGTACAGCTGCAGAAAAAGATGGAGAACTGCAACCAGTGACTGCTCTGAAATCAGTCGGTGAAACGAATGTGACATCACAATACAAAGAAAGCGGACGTCATCTTTGTACTTACAGCTGGTTTTGGAAACTACAACCGGCAGACATAACACAAATTCCAAAAATAACCAATAGGATTGAAATGATCATATAAATAATGGTGACTTTCTATACCCACGTGCCATTTCCCAGAGGATGCCCCTCTGCAACGTAGCATCGTGATCGTATCATCCTGTGAGATTGGTAGTGTATCGAGCGAAAATTAGGTTTCAATCATGGCACGCACTGTGAAGAGATCCCCTTTCACAAGGATGGAGAAGTAAATTTAAAAAAAAAAAAACACAATCCCTCCAGCCTGGTGGCCAAACAGGACAGAAGTGATTGGGAATCGTGATCAGGTCAATGCACAACTGTAGCGCCGTCAACTGACTCCTCCTGTCGTCTGATGCTTGTGGCTTCAAAGAGACGCAGTTCACTAATCCGTTCTTAACATGGAATGAGCGGCATCAAAAAGAAAATGACCATCGCAGCCCACCAAACAGTTCCAACGAAACACAGAAAAAAGGCCGCCGAAACAACTCTTTAGCAAAAAATAATAATAAGATCAATAACATATTCCAGTTTAAAAAAAAAAAAGTTCATCTTAATTAATAGTTTGATCACATCAATGCCAGGTAGCCATTTTGGAGGAGCATCCAAAAGCGGACGAGGTGTTTGTGTATGAGGTGAAGTTATCCTCATTCCCAGTAGTGACAGTCAAGCTGGATTCAAGGACAAGCTGGTTTGTGGTGTCACATGACTGCGGGGTGAGGGGCTTTCAGTCTAGTCCTGCTCCATGGGCTCGTCGGTGGTTCCCATGTCCACGCTGGCGCTTTCCATGGCGCCCTCTGTAGGTGGCTCATTCGTACTACTGGATGGAGTGGGCGAGACGTCTTCACGGTCCCCTTCTACACTCTCGTCGATGCTACAACTGCTACTATTGCTGCTGCTGCTGCTACTGCTGCTGCTACTACAGCTGCTGCTGACCGGGTCACTGTGACTCTCCTCACTCTCTGCACTGGTCTCCGGGCTTGTGGCAATACAGGCCGATGCCGGCTGCTCCGTTTGATCCATGTCGCTGACGTCATGCTGCGATAGGCATGGCGCCACCCTTTCGGCCAACTCTTCATCCGGGCCCGAGTCCGGACATGCTTCAGCATGAGTGCTGCTTGTCGGCTCTGACATAACACATAGTGGGACAATGCGAAGTCATGTACTTGTCAATCCTGAACTCACTTGGTCATCTGCTGGTCGACCTTTGCAGTTTTTGTGCAATTTGTTCAATCTTCAAATTGTATCAAGTACAATGTCAAAAATCAATCAAACACAAACCTTGGTCTTCCACAACTGTCGCGCTGCGAGAGGCTTCCTTGAAAGTGACTTTCTCGTCTTCCTCTTGGACCATGGCTTCTGCTTCTTTCGAGAGGCAAGGGGCATTCGAAGGCTTTGACGTTTCCACTTGCTGCTCTTCGTCTTCGTCCTCTTCCCCCTCCTCATCCTCTTCCTCCTCCTCCTCTTCATCCTTGCCAAACTTTAGTCTCTTCACCTCCTGCTGCTCAGATTCCATGTCCTCTTCGGTGTCTGAGTGTTTATTCTTGACCGAATTGCCCAGGCTATCTCCCGAAGCCGAAACCTCGCTAGAACAAAAAGGTGAGACAGGATTGTGGGTTGATGCCATCGGACCGAGGAAAGAGACGTTTGTATCGCAGACATTCTGACATACCTTCCCGATACATCTTGAACACTTCCCGGGTCTGTTTTGAGGTGTTTGTTTTCTGTGCTGTCAGGCAAGCCATTCGCTGCAAGGGAGTTGACTAGAGATAACTTTGGTCGGTGGAGTGGCCGTGGGGTTCCCGGACCGTTCACTTTTCTAAAAATACCAAAAGGACAGAATTACACTGCCACTGACTAAGTGATGATGAGACGTTAAAACAGCAGTAAGCACACTTGGACGTAAGCCCAACCTCTCTGTGAAGGACGAAGTGTTCCCAGGAAGCATGACTCCATTCATTCGACTGACAGCGCTGCATCCGTTTTTTCTGCAAGCAAGCGGGCACCACCAAAGTCACAACAAAGTTAGGTTTCACAACATTTTGTACAAGCCGTTTTGAGGATGATTCTTACTCTGAAATTGGATGAACACAGCTCACAACCATGACATTCTAGACGAAAATAAAGTCAATTAGGTGAGACGCAAAAACAATTCATGCTTTTTTTGACTCAATTAGCACTGACCTTCTCCACACCTCGAAGAAATTTATCCGTTCCTGTGTAGTTCTTCTTGGGTTCTGTGAGTAACTCACACAAGCGTTGTATAGTGAAGGGAATTCTGAAATAAGGAAAACAGCGGATGTGGGACAATGCGAAGTCAACCTTCCAGTGCACTTCTTCAGTCACAAAAGCCACCTGTACAATAGCACAGCATTTGCGGCACACTTTATGCCACCTTTGAATTGGCGGATTTTCATGGTTCGACACCACAAATGGTGCACCACAAGATACCGCAACAAAATACCTCATCACAGCACACGTGGTGCTCTTTTTGTTGTATTTGTGTCTGGTTCATCTTAAAATCATCAATCCATGTTGAGAAAACCGATGTACTATGTACAGTGGGCAGGGTCTTCTGAGTTTAGGATTACGCTGCCAAAAAAGACTATTCCGGGAAGTGAACCAAAGCTGCATTGGTGGATTACGAACAGTGCGATCACCTCCAAGCAAATTTTCGACAGGGCAACTCCATTAAAGCTATTGTTTACAATTATACAGTTTTACATTTGCGTGAATTAGCTTTGTGGGACACAAAGATATAGAGACAAGTCGTAAATCCCACATTGCTCCATCTTGTTTATTTGAACTCGCTGATCAGCCCCAAACATCAGAACTGTGTAAAGCCTAATTAAAAGGCTACCTACCCATTATATCCTTCAACAATCTTCAAGATTCGCTCTTTCATATCTTCAAATGGAATTGACTCCACATTGGGATTGGCGGGGCCTCTTTGCTCAGGAGCTGAGGCTCTGAAATCATCCATGACCTTTTCTAATTTAAAAAGAAAGTAGTTCTTAAACTGAGACCATTGGACCCTATAGGAAACATGGAAAAAAATGCCTTTAGACCCTGGTGATAAAGTACATTAAGCACGTTGTATTGCAGGGATGATAGTAGTGTTTTTTACATGGTTTCTCCAGTCTTGGCGATATGACATAAAAACTGCTCCAATATAGGACATGGCTCCCTTTTCGTTTTCTTCTCAAAGTCTGGAGGATGAAATGGGACAATTGAGTCTATTATTGTACAAATGCGTCACAAGACGGCCCGAGGAAAATGAGCTTCAATAGCCGTTGATAGTTAACTAATTAGTAATCATCCATACGTAATACCGACAGTAGTTTCCCGTTTTAACAACGTGACCATAACTGCTTGTGTGTCCACCTACAATTGCTTCCTTCAATGGTATTTATGTACTGAATGTAGTAAGTCAATGAATCATAAAATTGAAGCTAGCTCACTAGCTTAAGTTAAATGCTCGAGCGTAACCGGCGAACTAGTAGTAGCCAGTCTGACAGAAGCCGTCAACACTGTTGAATAACTTCATCTCGGCTTCTTCTTCCTTTTATTTCAGCGAACAAGTTTTAAATTACCGCGAAAAAAAACATTGGCGCTGACGGATGAAACAAAAGAAAAACATGACAGCGAGCTTTCCCGAGTAGTCGCCAGAGAGCGAACCATTTCCGTGGAACAGCTTCAAAAAATGTTAGCTAGTGACGAGTAGCAGCTAGCCAACGACATTAGCCTGTGCGCTCCAATCACTTGGTGGTCGTTCAGCGCTTTGAACATCACACGAGCACACGGAGAGCAAAGCACGGGGTTGCCCTCGATCAGTTGAACAAACCTCTGAGCGCCTCTTGAAGCGAGTCAATTTCCATCACGCCGTTGCCGTCTGTCAGTCCGGTGGATGTGAGAAGCAGACTGGCAGCGAGCTACTAGTGCTAACCGCTAAGCTAACATCGAGCAGGCGAAGGAGGAGGGAGCACATTAATATGGCGCCGTGAGGTCACTCTGCCTGGAAACCACTCAGTGAATTACAGCAACAGCACGAAAATAAAATCCAAGCAACAAGAACGCAGCTATGCTCGTATACACGAAATAACCAACGACGCATCGATAAAATACATAACGGAGGCTAGTTCATCAAATTAACTACCGTAGATACATTTAAATTTGCTGTATTCGATGAACTAACTTCATTTGTGTATGAGTGTCCCATCTTAACACAGCCATTCATCCGTCTATCCATCCATTTTCTGCACCACAAGGCCTATCTCAGCTGACTTCTGCAGTGTCATCAGTCTGAATTACATAAATGTTTGAGGGACCTCCGTTGCTGTGTGAATGTAAAACAACTATGGAGCGTGTCCTAGGGACTAGTGTGGAAGTGACTCTTGTGTTTCCCTGTCAGGGGTAGCCAAAGACAGACCGTCACACGTTTGGCACAATTCATACACTGCACACCCTTGCTGATGCAACCCACGCTTCCTTAACAAGGCTTGCTCGTGTACCCGAGCTACCATAGGCACACCATTATATTTCTATAGCTGTTGATCGACTGCATGCGTCACCTAATGTCATCATTCTTTCATTTGCATTCCAATAAATCACATAATTGAGGCTCATTCCGTTGCATTGTTTTATTCAAAAACATATTTGTGCTGTCCAACCATGATCAGGTTCCAGTTGAAATGATTAAATAGACTGTACAGCCTATCATCACACCACAGCGACAGTAAAGCACAACACATAAAAGAAAGATAAACCTTTCAAAGACACATATCTGAGGAGTTCATTTTGTTGACAGTAAACATGACAGACAACATTCATAGGACGTAACCTTTGCTGCAGTTCTTTCAAACACTTACACTTTTGGTTTTGATCCGTTTGGAAAGAGTGCCACGGCATCTAGCCATCCATTTCCACATCGCTTATCCTGTTCAGCGTTGCGGGGAGCGGAAGCCTATCCCAGCTGATTTCAGACAGAAAAAAAAAAACCAACAAACCAAAAAAAAATCACAGGTTGCGGATCTTGTCTGGACCTATTGTTCGTCCTTAGCTGAAACACAATCATGAAAGTGCATTCCAATATTCTACATGTAACCTCAAATTCTATGTTTCCATTTGTGCTGTAGTTTAATACTTTGGGTTCAGGGTAGGGTCACCAACCACAGGGGTGAAGCCCATTGCCAGGCCTTGGATAATTTGGTACCAGGCAGCACAGAAAGTACACTGCACATTTTCAAAAAGTGCTGTTTTATTTATATGTATTGACTGCTTTCATCCGCGGCCCTTTCTTCAATGATTTGTCGCAGTTTTTTTCATGCCTTTTGTCTGTGCTAGATTGAAATTGTTGGTTTTCCTTAAAAATCACTTTGAGACAACTTCAAATTTCCCTACATTTTGGATGAAAGTCAAGGCAAGAATGTCCTGAAATGGTCACTTATGCACCAAAAAAAAAAAACACTGCTTACATTTCCAGCATTCAAACTTTGCAAAGTAGTGCGAACCAAAATATTTGAAAAAATTAAGGGGTGTAATTTACACAAAGAACAAACTGTCAGTATTGTGTTTTCCAGTCACCCTCACATGGGGCCACCTGGTTGTGGGGAAACCAGTTCAGGGCACCCAGATTCTACAGGGAAACCATTTTTTTGTTGTTGAATTGACTACATTTTAATTTGTCAAGTGGTTGAAGTAACCCACAGGCCTAACTTTTAAATTATTTGTTTTAGTACACCATTCACAGTATAATCCAGGGTTCACCACATAGCAGGAAAACCTTCCAATTTCATTTTTTTTTTTAAATGAGCAGAAAAACAACGTTGTACCCAACGGTCAGGTGTAACCACCAAGATTAATTATTAAAAAATATTTTTTTTTGCCACATGTAAACAAACAGTTGTCCATGATAATGGTATAATCATTTGCCAGAAGCGGTTCGACCACATCTCTGACAAGCGGGCCAAACATGACAAGATTACAATGGTGCTTTCGACCATTACCGTTCATGGAAACGGTTTAGGAAATATCATTGCTTTCATACATGCCGCAAGTTCACTCAAAGAGAGACTGGCCCGACACATGGTCTGTTGCAATAGCGGTCCGCAGTCCTTCAGTCATATTCACAGGAAGTCCATTGCACCGACAGTCAGTTGTGTGGCCTGATATGTCGGATTACGTTCTCCTCAAAGACCTTCCTCATGGTCTTTTCTATCTGCTTGAGGAAGACTTGTGGGATCCGACCGCACAGGGTGTTGACCGTGTCCAGGAATTTGGCTTGGATGGGATAGAAGAGCGACTGGAACATGTTGTCATCAAAGGGGAACTGCAACAACATCACACTGTGTTACTTTTCATCAGCAAAGCTGTTTCTTTTCATAAATACCACACACAAATATGTTACTTACAAATTCCATCAGCATGACTGGATTGCTACTTGGCACTAATTATGTGCTTGCCAGACTTGAAGTGCCTTATCTCAGCAGGGTAGAAGGAAATAACACTCCAGTCACAGAAACAGATTTCTTTTTTTTTTTTGAATGTGAGCGAAAGATAATTGATATTGTATATGTTTAGCAGCTCAGATCAAAGAAATGTAATTATCTCATTACACGCGAGAACGTGTTGGCCTCTACACTGTCGGAGTAAAAACAGACCTTGGGTAACAAAATTATAGTACAGAAAGTGAGCGCACCTGACATACATACATACATACATACATTTTTTTATGTTTTAAAAAGGCTGAGTACAATAATTACCTCTACAATTTAATGGGAGGGTGGCTTGTGGGGGGCGGGGGGGGGCTGCCATAAAACTAAGCAGATGAAGACTTCCCATTAAAAGGTTGAATAGCATCAACTGGAAAGTAATTTCAATAAAACAAATCACCCTTCCAAAGGGAGTGTTACTGGACTGAGTATTAAGATTCAGCGCCGGTCTTGTCTGACTGTGTGACTGATTCTGTTTGGGTCCTTCAGTCATGGTGATGCGCTTTTGGGTGCATTTGGGGTCCCAACAGTAAAACGGCGATCCTCAAAGATACTTACATCACGAATTCCATCATAAACTACTTTGAAGGCTGGCTGCTTGTCATCATGATAAACTCCACGGTTGCCGTGGAGGATGGACACACCGTCCTCTTCGGCTCCTTTGCAGTTACTCCCGTACATACAGTGATCAGGCCTGTAGTTCCACTGGCAAGGGAAGATCAATAGACACTCTGGAAAGACAAAACAAAATGAAAATCATTATACTCTACGGGAGTTGTCATTGTCATTATACTCTACCTGGATTGTAGTGAAAGATAATGTTGAGGAGGTCCTGATCTCCCCACGTGATGTGGTTCTTGTACTTTTGGTAAAGTGGGTGCAAAAGGTCCTCCCAGGAAAGGCCACTGGCAATCATGCTGTTCTGAAATGTCAACATAGTCGACTCACACACAACTCGCAAGCTGGGTTTTTTTTTTTTTTGCCACAAAGTAAATCATCAAAGGAGGAGGAACATTTGCATTCCGGCTTCCAGCAGCAAATTGATGTGTTGTTAAACTGAGTTCTGAGAGAAAACACATCCGCGATGCTCGCATAATCACAAAGCTTCAGCCGGATGCACTCAAACGGCTCTGAGCCTCCAACTCGAAATCAACAAAATGACATTCAGACTGCCAAAAAGCTTTCAGTGTTCGAGAGCAAAGAAAGAGCCTAACCTTGAACAATGTGCTGCGAATCCTTGTGAGATTCATCAGCATGACACCCGAATTGACCCCCGAGATGCCGTAGAAAGGATGACGCGCAAAGCGGCTGTACCAGCCGATCTTGGGGACCTCGTGCTCCGGAGCCATCGCTGCCAGTTGCGTGCTGTTGAAGGACTTCAGCATTCTCCAGATATCGTCCATGGGTCGCAGGAACAGCACATCAGTGTCCACGTACAGCAACGAGTCCACGTCCTTGAGGATTACCTGCCGCATAGTTACACTGAGTAAAAATTCATGATGGGGAACCACCAACATATAAGCATCACATGGGGCGACCTGAGCCATTCCTGGGAGCCGAAGTGCGTAAGATGTCGCTGAGCCATATTCATCTGGACCGAAGGGATGAAGCAACTCATTTGATGATAAATGGACATTCACTGCGGCTTTCCAGGGGCATCTCCGTGAAAATGATAAATGAGCCAATGTTTTGCACTTCTTATTGAGCAAACCAAAATATTACAAACAGCTCTCAGTACAACGCAGCACGGCTGTGAGCGCCTATCTTATTAGATTGTGCTAGCGGAAGAGTCCTTGTCTGACAAGCGTGAATTAAGGTCAAGAGGAAGTCAACGCTCTTCGTCTGATTTATGATCCACCGTGTCGAGCAGGCATAGGCCACGGTGAATTTCGGAAACTCAAAATGTTCACCGGTACTGCAGCTGAGAAGTTTTATGTTGTAATAACAGTGCTCACCCCTCGATGGCGGACATCGCTCAAGAGCGCCGCATCAGAGAAACGAACAAACGCAGACAGTGGCTGAATTGGACAAACAGCTCGATATAGAAGCAAGGCCGCTGGGACGGACTTTACTGCCCTCAACAAAACGATTCACACCGAAAATGTACTCCAAATAAATTCTTGCAATTAATGTTGGTTTGCTGCTCAACAGTTTTGTGTCATATTTAAATGGGATTTTTTGGGGGGCAAGCGAGCCATTGGCGGGGGGGGGGGGGGGGGATTACCGTTTGTGTTTTTTTTTTTGTTTGTTTTTTGCTTCAAAGCCTTTGTGTTTGAGGAGTGGTTGTTTGTAAAAGCATTCCAGCATTCAGATGTATAAAGATACTGTACGTTATTAGCTCAATAAACAAAAACATAAGACATATTTTGCTCTTGTTATATATCATTTGGAAGTGTGTGGTCCTATGTTATTAAAAATGAGCAATTTGCTAAATTAATTGAATGTTTGAGCAAAACACAAAGCCCTTCTCATTTACACTCAACTGTAGTGCTCAGCTAACCTCGTATCCTGTGCCATTGATGAGTTTTAGTTCTCGTGCCACGTGAGCATAATTCCTTGCCGACATGATGATAAGAAACTTGTCAGCAGTTCAAAAATGTTTTTTTTTGTTTGTTGTTTTTTAGCAAACCTTATCCATATGGTCTTATTCTGGTTCATTTGGCTTTCAAAGGGCTGAGAATGTGATTTGTATTTATTTGGTTATTTGTTTTACATAAATCCTTCAAAAATCCATAACGTTCATGATTAGGCTTTCCTGATTAAGTGTATAAACGGCCATACAGTCTATCGACTCGTTTGCAGGAAGAGAAAAACACTTATAGATTTGTCTGCAATATATTCATGATGCCGTGGCGTTGTAATTTCAACGAACACCAGTTGAAAGGGAAAATCAATACACTGCACAGTTTCCCACTTGATGGAATGACTGAATCCAGACCCATGAGACAGTTCGTTTAAATTGAAAAAAATAAATAATGAAATCTGCAGACAAGGTGCAATCTTATCAATAAGCACACAATAAATGATTAAAGTGATGAACTTGGGGGGGACGTCAAAAGACCATTTAGTGATCATGATTTAAATCACATTATGGCCAGATGAATAAAAAGCAGGAATATGTGTTGCAGCCTTACAGGAAGAAAGAGTCTCTGAGCGGCACAGGGCTTGAAGAGCTTCTTCCATTCGTCTGCGTTCCCCACTGAGAAGGTGATCGGGTACAGCTGGTACTTGAACTTGGCTGAGATAAATCCAGGCCACTGGCGAAACTGGAAGAGACCAAACTGCTTTTTGAATTGTCTGTGTGTGTGTGTGTGTGTGTGTGTGTGCACGTGTAAATTCTTGAATAAGTCACGACATACTGCCAATAAGCTTTTGCCATGAAAAACAAGGGGTTAAAAAATATATACATCGACAAATAATATTGATGTGCAGGGGTCCACCGTATTTGTGCATCCCTCGAATTGTTATTACATTTTTTCTCGGCTACGCTGCCTCAGAATAAGCAATAACGGCTGCCACTCTCATGGGATAATTTTCTACTTTGTACATGATTGCTGAGTCTGTCTGCAGTAATGTTGATCCATTCATCAACCCCGCCCCAAATAAATAAATTGATAAATAAATATTCATGAGGTCAGATGTCAGTGATGTTGGATGAAATCATAGCTCTCAAGTGTGTCCACACCAACACATTTCAAACCATGCATCGTTAATAGACCTAAAACTGGACTGGTCCTACAAAGCCGAGAGCACAGAATGGTCCACAACAACTGAGGCTGATTAACTGTTTTGAGGGTAGGGAGGGGAAACCGGGTCAGACCAGCCATTGATTCCATTTTAGAGAGGCATGTCCCAAAACCTTTGTCACTATTAAGCAAGAGAATCCTTTCTGGCTCCTCCCGCAAGGTGACTTTGAAATGATGCACAGTGCTGGAGCACAGCAGGGTGTCAGTGATAGATTGCACCCAAGTGCAGAGATAAAAGGGATATGTGTCATTATTAGAACCTCTGAAAGCATTGTTAAAAATGCTCTGAACTTGATGTCATATATTACCGAGCGGGGTGAATGTTCGCTGTGCTACCCGCAAGGCTTGTAGACTGAAGGGCGAAATTTTTTTTTCCTATTTTTGTCTATGCTTCTCTGCAAAGCCATATCCAAGTGTGTGTGTGTGTGCGTGTGTGTGTGTGTGTGTGAGATTTCGGTGAACAGGTGCCTGAGCCATCGTACCTTTTCTTGAAACTGCGGGATCAAGAGGTCCTCAGCAAAAATATGAACTTTGATCTTCTTCAGGCTGAACAGGACAGCTGATTTGACGAGCGTTAAGGTCTCCTCCAGGCGACTCCCGCACGCCACCATAGCCAGGTGCATGAATTCCTCGACGCGGGTGCGCCTGCCCACAGCCCGTCCTGTTTTGCTAACAATACACAAATAAATAAGAAGGATGTGACACAGTAACATTTTGCGGACTGTCCTCTTTTTGGTGCTCAGGTGTTTAGGGTGTACTACCTTCCTAGTGCACATAACATCGAACCCGATCCGACTGCTCTGTAACCATTTTGTAGTCGCATATTGTTTTTATACTGCTATCGTTTGTTGTTTCGCAAGTCATTTTCTGCATTTTGTTTTCGTCTTTCTTTTTTCTCTGTCACCTCTCATTGCATTTTCCAACAAATCTCCATCAAAATATAAATACCCACAGAGGAACTATATCAAACGTGCCTGTCGCACAGAAAAAGAAAACATTTGTGTCATATCTATCCAAATCCTGCGTCGTGCAGGACCAAGCACCCGACAGAGTGAGAGATCTAACATGCACTATACAGTGAATGCTCATAGCTAAATGAATGAAATATGACTATTTGGGGTTTGTTTAAGTGAGTATTTTCACTGAAATTGCAATGGTGAGGCTATGAAGAGCAGTAAAAAAAGAAAAATACAAAGTTTCCGTTGTGCCAATTATTAAATGCTCCATATCCCTGATTGAGTATTCATTGTAGCACTACAGAGGTCGCCGACCGCAATTCAATCAAAACAATGTCGGAAACAAAACATCAGCCGCTACAACACAAACTTATTTGCATGCTGGGGCTTTGATGCCTTCATCCTCTTTATTCGCATGTTTTCAAATCATTTTTCCCTCAAAAGCAAACATCAGGCAAAAAATGAGATGATCAGAGAAAAGGTTGCAGCCTCCGAGCATTGAGACCATTCTGTGTGCCTCAGGCACAATGATGAAGTGCAGTTGCGGATTAACGTGAAGAAGTTGGGAAATCTGTCTTCCGCACCTTTCAAGGCCGATCCCTTGACAAGCGTGAACAAAACACACTCCTATTCTCCACCGAGATGATTGAAGTCCTGTCTTCTGTCAACAACTATGAAAAGATGTTGCACTCGGTCAAGCAAAAAAAAAAAAAAAAATTGCATATCCATGCATAAAACCGCTTACTGTACTCAATCAAATACACACAGAGACACACGCTCACAATCACTGGCTATTTTCTTCCAATAGTTTCATGAATAAAGTACACATGACAGTTTGTTTCACGGCGGAGTTGCTCACATCTGGAAGCTGTCAAAAAGCACAGCAGAGGAACCAAAGGAATGAATTCAATGCCTGCTGCGGAGCAAGCCTAAAACTGGGCTCTGCCTCAAGTCAGCACAAAACAACGTTTCACACCAGGCACAGTGGAAATGAAAGTCAAGCTTTAAAAGACAGTTTTCAAAGTTAATCCACGACATCAAAAAAAAAAAAAAAAGAACACCATTCATCCATTTCCCGAACAACTTATCTTTGCGTGTAACTCAGTTAAGAGGACATAGCCAGGCCATGAGGTCCATTTCAGCTTCTTCCAGCCACATCGAGTTCACGCAGTGTTTATCAAAGCCATTCCACAGTTTGCACAATTCCACAATCTTAGCGAAACACGAGTGAAAACTGAACCCAGAACACGGTGGCTGTTCAACTATGCGCATTGCATGTAAAAATTAAGATTGACTTTGTTTTGAATGACAGGTCGACAGAATGACCTCATCAAACAAATTGGATTGTATACAAGGATACAAGGTTATGGACTAGAATTCTGTGTACTGAGTAATGAGACCAGGGCCACTTGTGTACATCTGGCGTGTGGTTCGAGCAGGGGTAAACCTTTTTTGATCGAAGATCTACTTTTCAAGCGACCAACCTCCCGTTGGAAAATTGGATTGTATACAAGGATACAAGGTTATAGACTCGAATTCTGTGTACTGAGTAATGAGACCGGGGTCACTTGTGTACATCTGCCGTGTGGTTCGAGCAGGGGTAAACCGAAGATCTACTTTTCAAGCGACCAACCTCCCGTTGCCGCATGGGCGCACATGCATGCCATGACGAGCAACAGCCACAGTGGCCCCTGACATGAGCGAAACAGAAAAATAAAGTGGATACAAGAGTTTGTGTTTTTTGTGAAATCCCTGCCTACCTTAGTAGAGCCTCACGCGGAGACACGAGACGCAATTTTCCAGTGTATTAAGCGCAGAAACTAGTGTACGCATTTGTGTACCATTTTAAAATGCTTCTCCTGGTGCTCCAGATCGCCATTCTTTGCCAGTGCCGTCGGTCAATTGGCTATGAAACAAATTTTGAACGAGAAGAATAAAATGCGAAAGTGAAACTGACCAGATGCTTAGGGTGTAGTGTACACTAACACAAAAATATATCATATTAATAACAAGTATTTAAAGACATTTTTTTATCTTCATTCTCCTACACCCCTCGCGATCGTCTTGGGACCGGTCCGCGGGCTACCGGTCAAATGCGAGCGACTGGTTGGGCACACTTGGGTCAGACTATATAAAGGTAAATGATTTTGGCCAGTGTTTGAAGCGTCATGATCGGCCAATTTAATCGGTCGGACGACTTTCTGCACCAAAACAATACCTGCTTGATTCGTGTGACCGGCTCTCTAAAAATCGACGGAATCCCTTCACATTGCGAGCATTTGCATTGGCAAAATGATGCGCGGGGATTTATCAAGCTCTTCTTCTACCATTCCATAAACTGAGTGATTGTGTGATTGATGAGTACAGACGTGTAATGTATTGAGCACGGCTGGAGAGGTGGCGCTAAGCTATTTTTAGCCAGGGGAAGCCGTGGCATGGGTCAAGAGGAAATGATCGGACTTGCGAAAACAGGAATGTTTGTCGATTGAGCATTTTGCAAGGAAACGGGGCCTACTCACTTTGAAAGATCAAACATAAATCCGTGTGAGAAACACGTGCGAGTAAGACTGAAAATAGAATCTTCAACACCTTATGTATCCATGTATGCCTGCTGAGCTAAAATTATCCACTTCGGGAAATCTTCTCCCAAAAATAATTATCTTAGAAGTGTACGTTTTATTCAGCCAGACAATAAAGATTTCAAATGCTTTGACTCGGAGCTCTGTGTGTGTCCCTCAACCACAGAAGTCATTCTTTTGTGTTTTCCAAACCTGTTTTTTTTTTTGTTTTTTTTTTCCACGGCACCGACTGACACCTCCTCCACCCCATTTCCCTTATCAGTGGTGAGCACACACGGAGGAGTGTGGCTTCTGGGCGGACTCAAAGGTCCTTTCTCCGTGAAACGCCTTGATAGCTTTTATCTCAGCAGCAGCGTCTCCAACCTGCAGTCTCTGCTTTCGGAGGAGAATACATATTGCCCGACGGCAAAGAAAAGAGTCTGCGGGCTTTTAAGGAGCCTATAGCTGATACAGTACAGTAAGAAGGCGGGGGTGGTGAGCTATGAGAGGTATAATTCAAGGACGCCGCCCTTGAACTTCTCAAATGGACAAATTGTAAGCGGATGCAGTGCGATTTCCTGTAACCAAACGAAGCTAGACAACACAGCACTCTAACATCCAGGCTAGTATTCCTCAATGTCTGTTGACATGGACACCTTGAAAAAGGTCATTTAAAAGCTGTCGGACAGCGTTTTTTTTTGTTTTTTTTTTCTGTGGGGATGTTCAATACCACTTTTTTACAGATCGATACCTCTTTTAATACATAAAACTTCATTCAACAGAATGACAAAAAAAAATTGCAAACAAAAATCTTTCTTTCTGACACCGGTGATGATTCGTTGATGTCAAACTGCCGCAGCATAGCACCAACTACTGCTGAGGAGGACCTACTCAGATTTGTTTTTTTTTTACCTTGAGTATCAGTGGCTGGCATCAGCATCCTCCACGAGAACCCGATACCTAAAAATAATAAATAATACCGTGCTCGTCCATCCCAAATTCAGCTTTCATAGATTTACAAGATTGTGCAGGTGTAATCAAAGAATGCTTTCGAGAGAAATGGACAAACAGGCTCTTGACAATGCCAACAACACACGGCAAAGCAAGTAAGAATATTAAAAGATATGAATGACAGTCAATTATATGTATAATACTCTCATCTAGTAATCCGTCAGTCAGCCATCCATTTTCCGATCAGCTTTATTCTCACAAGGGGCGCCAGCTGCCTTCGGGCAGTAGGCGGGGGACACTAATCTCATAATATGAATATTATTAGATGTTGTCAAGAGGTTGACAATACGGCAAGTAACGTGTCATGAAAGGCAAAATGTGATTTGAGCAAGGCCTCGAGGTCATAGCCAACGCATCACCGTGCCCTTTCAACATGACAGCCCCGCCGCTCATTAATTGTACATTCTCGTCGGATATTAAATTCCAACAGTGGGATTATTAGCGACAGTGAAGCAATCAGGCATTGTTTGCGGTGTGGACTGTGTGTGTCCTCGCGGAACGTGCCAAAACCCTTCCATTTGAAAGTGGTCGATGATATTCCGTGCGCTCGCATGTAAACGTGGAAGGGAGGATCGCTCGGAGAAAGAAAATCTGCGCTCACCTCTTTGCATTGACGTTGCCCACTCGCTTGGTCACTTTTGCGTTTTTTCGTCCCGTGGGGAGATCTTCCTCACGCATCCTGACCGCGATGGGAGATTTCCTCGCCAACTTTGAGCCAACATTGTGATCGCGCTTGACCGACGACGTGGAAGAGTTCCTGCCCTCCTCCGGCGCAACTTGTTTCAGCAGCCGACCGTCCGCGACATTGCCTCCCCAAAAGTAGAAAAGTAGGAAAACTCCGAAACAGAGGGCGATCACAACTACTTTGCAGTGGATCCGCATGGCGAGAGCGACTTGATCCGGGGGGAAGGAGCACATCGGACTCTTTTCATGTTGTCTGCGGCCAAGGGAGAGTAACCAGAGTTGACATTTTGTTGCGTATCTCCTCTTGGAATTCGCTGCTGCTCATGATGATGATGGAGAGCGGAGAGGACACTTTCTCACAGCCTATGGAGGGTTTCACAGCGGGGGCGTGGTCTCTCCAGCTTTGCCGTAAGTAATGGAATACTACCGCACCAATTGTTAATGTCACTTCAAATGATGGGTAATTTTTTTCACACACTTGTAATTACGTAAAATAGCTAAAACAATCAAGAGATAAATACTCTACATTTATTTCAAAGCATCAACAATGAGATTTTCTTCAACTTTTGTCTGGGGAAATATCATTAACAAGTTGTAAATCCTGAAATTTTATGTGGGGCATCTAAAAGTCAATATATTTGGGCAGTAAGAGTGTGAAAAATATGAATTTTGAAAAAAATTATTGGAAACATATTACCTTTTGAATGATAACAACTCTCAATAATTCAAATGTATCCTCATATCAGTAAAATTCGCTGATTTTCCAAATGGAATTCAGTAGGGTATGTCCTAAATGTTCTAAACTCTTCATATCAACAGAAATAAAGGCTGTTGAATACACGACCTGGACCCTGTCCCAGGCAAATAAAAGAATGCCAAAAATAAATTACACAGTTAAAACAAACCGACGAGTGACTATGATATCTTATTGACCGTGTACATGGTTCATTACGGTAAAACATGGCCGCTTTATCGGGCGCTCCGTGTAAGTGAGACTTGTTTCTGGTGAGTGCATACATCTCGTTTTTACTCTTTAACCGTATTGTATGTTAACGGCAGTTCAATAAAACGGGTTACTGCTATTGTGCGGAATGAAAAGGGAACAATGTTCACAGATTTGTGTTGTAACTGTGGTGATTTCGGCCACATTCCTTGCACTCGCATCAACGTGGTCCGGGTAAACAAAACTCCCATTAAAAAACTACGACGTCTAGTTTGCCAAGCAGACACATAAAAATACTTTAACTTATGGACACAGCGCTGACTTCATTCTCCTTTATTTGGGATTTCCTACGATTCGGTGTAATGTACACATAAATCATTGACATGTGCTCAAGATTCAGAATTGTATTGGTGTTACGGGCGTAATGTGCTCAACCCTTACTTACGAATCAGCGTAACAAAAGTCATGAATGCCAGTGAATACGTCTTTGAATTCTATCGTAAATACAACCAAATACCATTCCAATCGGATTGGTATTTGTTGGCGATAGGTTTAGGAGACATGTAACAAGCACAACGTTTTAACAGAGGGAACCACACAGGGGCGCACTACAGTCAGCAGGTCTCCAGCCAGCGTTGAAAGCGTCCTTGTCCTTGCTCGCTCTCCAGATCCTTCCTTTTCACCAAAATATTCACAATGATAACGCCTGCGTTTGACCTGAGCCAGGATCCAGAGTACCTTATCCTCTCGGTCCGTGTCCCGTACACCAGAACGTCAGAGTTCGACCTCTACATTGATGGAGCGGATGTGAAATTTTATGCCAAACCCTACTTTCTGAGGTGAGTTGATCAGCCTCCTCCAACATATAAGAGCTGCTTTGGAGTGCAGAGGTTTAATGCAATTTCAATGTAATGAAAATGTCATTACCTTTAGGTTCAGTAGCAAAAGAAGAATTACAGGTCAACCATCTGTGTCATTTTTATTTTTAGGTTAACGCTTCCAGGAAGGGTAGTGGAAGATGGAAGAGAAAAAGCCACATTCGACATTGATAAAGGTATGTAATAACACAACGGGGAGGGGGTGGGGGTCGTTTTAGTATGTAATACTAGCCTGTTTTATTGACGACATGCGGTGTCAAAATAATCCTTCTGCTCAAAAATCTCCTGGAATGAATGTCGTCGTGTCGACTTGTAACAAGCAACTTTGATCTTTTTGTAACAATGAAACCTTAAGTCATATGCATTTGTTGTATGGACTGGCTTACTTTTTGACAATTCGCCTCATCTGTAAAGATAGATTCAGATTCACCGTGTTGATACCACAAATAAAAGTCTTGTCCATCTGCAGGACTTTTCACTGTGCACATCCCTAAAGAAACATCTGGAGTGCACTTTGAAGGCCTCCAGATGCTGACAAGTCTCCTCGCTCCCAGAGGGTCCCGCTCAGCAAAGCCTCTGTTAGAGGACATCAGCCCAGGTAAGTCACAACAGTGCGTCATCGGCGGTTGGCGCTCATTTGCACATGTTCGTGCATAGATAGCTGTGACTTATGTTGCCATCGGTGTTTGGATTTTGAAAAGATTGTCATGAAAGTGGGGCCAACGATGATGCGGAAGATGAGGAGGAGTCTGACTGGCAGGTGGAGCAGGAAGTGTACGTGGAGAGATCGGAGGAGGAGCTAAGTGCCCTGCAGAAATATGGCTTTGGCAATAAGAGGTCCGGAGTGTTTGGCAGATTACAGGTAAGACAGGCAAAGAACGCCGTCGCACGGATCAAAGCCGATTCCCGATTTCTGATATTAAGCTTTAATTCATAATGCCATTTAATTGTTGCTGTTGTTGTTTTTCTGACAGGAAGAACTCAGTGACGTGGTAGATGTCAAAAATCCAGACAGCACAACAACAACGGAGAGGAGACGAGCACGGCTGGAGGCAGAGGCAGAGGCCTTTTCCCCCGATCATTACCTGTAGGTTTAGCGCAAACCAAAATGGAAACGTCTCTTCTTTGCAGCATGTCGTGTCTTTCCGCTGACCTATTTGGTATCGTTGCAGAGCTGATTTGTTTGAAGATGATGAGATCAGGAGACTGCTGCAATTCAGATCTTGGTGGACAAAACTTGTTCCTTCACCTGAGCAGGAAGAAGAGCCTGGTATGTTTGTCTTGACCTGTTTATGCCAATGTACTGCAATTTTTAAAAATAGGACTTGTGCATTCCGTTTGATCCCAAATATGTCGCAAGTCAGGCCTCAGCTCGGTATGCCGTTTGCATTTTGGTTAGCAGCAAATTTGTTTTTGATGAGTTGTGTTGCGTATGAAGTGAGGAGTCTCTTATAATCTCTTGTGTAATGCCGTTGTCGTTTTTTTTCTAAGAACTGCACTTGAGAAATTACTGATGGTCAAACGTAGGACGTCAACAAATAGTGAAAAGAGATGAGCCCAAACATGAGGTACCGCATTTACTTCCGTAAACACTGCACCACCCGACGTCGTGTTTTGTCAGCATGCGTGTAGTTATTTATATTAAAATCCTGCAATACACATTGTTGTTTGGGGGGACTCCCCATACTAAAAACGTTATCCTGTATGTGAAAATATTATATTGCATATCAAATGACAACATGGAGTCCAAAATCATATTTGTCTCGTCTTTGCAAAACATATTAGTCTGACCTCGCACAGCCGAAAGCAAGTTGTCTCGATCTGAAGGCTTCCGGAAGGTGGCAGAAAGTAGCAGATGAATAAGAAGGCATGGCTGCGATGTTGTTGAAACTCTTTCAGCCCAGTTCATGACCTCCGACATCGTCCTTTTTTTTGTAGTACCCTCCAATGGATTTCACCGGTGGGGGTTTCTCTTCAACACAGAGCTAACATTGTTCCCATGCAATACATGAATGCCCAAAGGACACATCAGTCAGTCTTCTTACGGTCCACCTCAAGAGGCGGGTCAAGGCTCGGCTTGCCGGCTAGGAAGCTGCATTGCCTAAAATGCCCCAGGGCACCTCAGGAGCAATGGCACTTGCCTTTTACAAGAGCTCGAACTTGGACCTCACTCAGTCACTGGTTCACGGTGATGCCTTCTGGCATCGTTCAAGAAATGCTTCTGTGACAACCCGAAAAGGGATTACAGATTCTCAGTATCCTGCTTCCTTCCACAGTTCAAAGTGGCTTTTATTATCCCTTTGCCATCCATCGAGAAAGAAAATCAATTGCTCATGAGCTGAGACGGAGATGAGCTCTTTGATAGCTGGAGCGTCCCGACTTCGTTTCTTTTTCCACAGGCACGATGGCTGGCGAAGGCCTCCGCAAGCTATCCAGCTCCTCTCCACATCTGCTAATACCGGCACGATTTAAGGAGGCGCATGGCCCGCAGTTACAGCTTAAATGGAGTGCGCGGCCGCTAGCAGGCTCGAGCGAGGATTTAGATTAAACAGACAACATTCTCACTGGAGGCAGCGCTTTTAGTGGTGTCACAGGACCCTTCTCTCCGCACGCAGTCGTAACGATATTTCGAATGCGTTCACACTCGGGTGCGATCGCTCGTGGCGTCTGTTTGGTCAAGTGGGAGCGATATCGCGCGAAGCCCGGTACGCGCCAAACCTGGCCGTGGTTAAACATGTGATAGCAGCATGTGTTCCTTTCACTGCGGGAATGTGCCAGAGGTGTGCTTTTTGAAGTGCCAGTTTTTGTTTTGGCGAATGACAGGTGGAAGTGCACCGTCAAGCCAAAATGTGTAACAATAAACATCATTTTATGCATCTATGCCACTTATTTTTACCTCTGCACGAGGGCGAGTGTTGTCCGATATTGGTCAGTTGTCAATGTATGCATATCTTTCTTACGACTTTTGTATAAAGATAGCAATTCCCTTTTTTAGGTCCGCTTCAGCCCTCTTTTCAGTGCTATGCATGTCACCTGACAGATGGGTGCGGACCCGAGTATTAATGAAGTCGAAAGCGGAGCTTTTGTCTTCTCTGGTGTCAGGGCCATCACACTGACAGGGCCCAGCTGTCCACTGCAGGCCCGCGTTCATACGCCGTCGCCAACTAAATGGACCTGACAGCTTGGCCTTTCACGACCTACTGAAGCTTGTTATGGCTAGATTTAGATGTCACTGGCAAAACTGTGACCTTTGACCACATTTAGGGTAACCGCGGCACAATCTAATGTTAAGATTTCAAGTACGTACTCAACTCAGCTATATTTCTAGAGCCCTTGAAAACAACCACTGCCGTTTGCAAAGTGCTGTACATGGAGCAAAAACATATCATCCTATAAACAATAAAACAATCATAAATAACAAAGACAGTAGAAAGCACAAAAACAGTCAAACTCCAAATCAAGTCTCATGCTGAGTCGAATAGGATTTTCAAAAGAACTCTAAAATGAGCCAATGAAGGGATGTCAGAGTAGGAGTGATGTGCTCCCTCTTATGACTACCAGTCAAGCGGCGAGCGGCAGCATTCTGGACCAACTGGAGACGCTTCATGGAGGATTAGCTGACTTCAAACAGAAAAGTGCCTTACAGTCATCCAGCGGGGATGTAACGAAGGGATGAGTGACTGTTTCAAAGTGCTCCTGAGAAAGGAGAGGCCTGACTTCAGCCAGCTGCCAAAGATGAGCTCGATTTAACGGCACCAATTTGCCCCCTTTCTTGTATGAAATCACTGTCCAGTTTAAGACCCAAGTCCGAGACCGTTGGCTGAAGATAAGGAGCCTCCAAAGTATTTATGGCAACTCATATTTTCAAGAGATGCGGCGAAATGAAAATTCATGGCTGCAATGTGAAACCGAAAATGAGGAAACCAGTGTTTAGGAGGCTCTATTTTCAAATGCAAACAAAACATTTTGACCATTTCTACACGGCCTTTGTGTTCAAATAAGCAACATGTGGGCATTTGATGCCTATTTCCAAGTCACACCAAATGAGCGCTGCAGGCGAGGGGCTCAGGGGGCCAGGATGAGATGAGCTTGGGATGGACCACGCATGATCAAGTTTGCATCTGCAAAGTCATCACTCGTGTTGTTCATATTTCAGGACTCTCGATTGACTTTTTTTTCATGGTTGTTCCGGCACAAAAGTGAGGTGCGCCTGCTATCTGTCAAGTGGGGAGAATAATTAATTGATCCCTTGATGAAGTCGTAAGTCTACTCACTCACAAAGAAGAGTTTTCCATTTATTTTTGTGCCTGCGCCGTTTTCACGCCGAGAAGAACACTGTCGCCACAGTCTGGTTTAGCAGAATGCTCATTTTACTTTGACGGCTTTGTGACGACGACGACGTGGAAGACCTGCTGGCGATGTTTGACTTGACTCGCACCCCTCCCCTAAGTTAGTGCCGAAGGAAGAGTGCAAACAGATGTGGTCGCTCGCGAAGTAGTGTAGCTCTTTGTTGCCCGTGCCAGACGCGCTGAGGATGGAGTCAGGTAGCATCTGCGGGGAGCTCACGTAATGCGGCAGGAATCTCCGGAGCTCCCACTGCAGCCAGAGAGGAAGTGCAATGTGTGCATGTCATGCAGACGCACGGGGAATGCATTTTTTTTTTCGCTGTTCTTTGTTTTTGAGTCGATGACTGTATCATCTTACTCGTACACACAAACCTCCTTCAGTCGTGTAGATAAATCGGCCGTGCTACTTGGACAAATGCATTTCTAAATAACAACCTGTCATGTCGAGAAAAAAAAATAATAAACGCTGAAGCTATTCTTCTTTCACGTTTGTATTATCTGCATGACAAAGAAGTAATGTGATTATATCTACTGCATACAGTGCCACATTAGGGATGACTGGTGCAGTTTCATAAAGCTGTTGTATCGATATTTTTTTTCCCTGGCAGGCTCGCAGTGGAAGGTTTCAAAGCAGGAGGGCATTTAGTTGGTCAGAGTAGCGCTGGAACTGTATAAACGGTAAATTGTGATTCATGAAATCTGTACGGACATCAACATCTGTTCACTGACATTATTTTTGGCAGAATTTTAAATCAGGCAGAGATATTAATGTTTCAGATTGTCGCCTCGACGCGGGCGTCTTACGTCTTTGGGAAAGAAGGGGCAAAAGCAGGAGCTGTGACAGTTTCTATTCCTCAACGTTTTTTGTTGTTGTTGTTTTTCCCACTCTTTAAATTGCATAAAGACAATTCCCCAAAGCAGGCATTGGTTTACCATTCTGTGCATATTTTATTTGATAGCGATTTTAATGCCGGCTCCGTATTTCGTCATGCAGTTATCCAGTTCAGCAGCGAGGAGAAAGAGCAATTGAGAAAATTCAACAACCAGTCGTACCTCCTCGACAAGACTTTGCGGCACCAGGTGTGGCTCAGCCTCGTGGACATTATCCTGGCTTACTGCTATGAAGTGCGCTCGACACAGGGAGAGCACAACGTAAGTGGCCGCGTTTTATGTGTGAAGAGGCAATTCCTGCCGAGAAGCACTTGTAGCCCTGGATGACAAAGTCAAATCTTTCAGACCCCTTTTCCATTTCATTCATGGCCTTAAGAGATTACTGAGCGCTCGGTCAAGACCTCTTTTGGTCCCCCCCTTTGAGATGAGTGCACAGAGGCAAGATGAGCAAAGCGTTTGCCTTTGTAGAAGACAAGTGGCGAGCTCAAAATAAGACTCAACTCCCAAAATATACGCATGAAAAAACGCTGAACCCAAACAGAGCCTGGTTGAACGTTTCAGCAACATCTACCAAAAGTTGAAGGCGTACGTGACAGCCAAAGATGTACAAAAAATGTCTCTGGAACTGTCTGGACTCAACAGGAAGTCAAATTTTGCCTCATCTCTGGCCTTTGGTCGAGGTTCATACTTGATCAAACTAGTTTTTATTCTGATGTCCATCCAATTTTTTCCCCCCGAAATTCCAATTCCAATGAGCCAGTGTCTGCAAGGGCCCTTTTGTAGCTGCATGCAGCTCTCTCATTTTTGTCTTATTTTATGATTATGTCGTGTCTATGATGCAGGTGGAGTCGCCGTGGACAATCAGAAAACTCAGTGGGACGCTGTGTTGGCTGGAGGTACGTTTTGCCCCAAGTTTTCATCCGCTGACCACAGTGAAAGGCAGTAGTAGCTCTTCCTTTGTGGCGGCACCAGAGTAAACAACAGCCTCCCACCGGCTCATCAGTCAGTCCGCATTCTCCTGTGCCAAGCGCCACCTCTGTGCTGTTCATGCACTTGGGTTCCTTCCTCTCCTACACCAGGCCACGTTCTTCCCTTTCTTTCCCTGGTCTTGAGATCATAAAAGGATGAGCCTATCTTTACCCCTTATCTTGCAGGCCTCCCTCCTCCCTCCCCGCGTGTACAGCGTGAAACTTGTCCTCAGTAGACTGCTGGTGTGACTGAGTTGGATGCCCGCAGCGGCAGAGCTTATTTACACTCGTGCAAAACAAGCCGGAGGGAGAGACTGATCTCTGATGACACTCGTGTCCCAGCTCACAGCGCACCCTTAATAGGCCTCAATGAAGGAGAAGAACACAAGAGATCAAATCTCCCGGCGCCGCTACCATTACCGGAGCGATCTGAGTGCGGATGCCGTGTTTAAGGACAAGCAGCAATTAAGAGGCGAGTGGAGCAGCGGTGGGAGTTTGAAGCGCCTATTTTGTCTGCTCAATAAATGGAGGGGATTGTTCAAAGTAATTAGCACGCCGCAGACTGCGATGAACACCAATAGGAGTCTTGTGTTAAAGTGAGAAAAGCCCCCGCTGCCAAGATGTCTGGCTTTACCCACGTGGACTGCCATCGCCGTCGGGAGGTGATTTAGTGCCGGGGTCTCTGTTGTGAGCGTCCTCTCCTCTGCCCCTCAGACATACAGCTCCTTGCAGGAGGTCCTGGTGTCATTCGGAAGAAGGGTTTTATGCTATCCGCTCTACCGACACTTCTCCATGGTGTCCGCTGCCGTTTCTGACACAGCTGCGGTCTTCGGCTCAGGTGAGTTCTTCTTACCAACATTGCGTCGGGCCTTCGCCTGCTTGTGTGGGTTTATTTCATATTGCTGTGAAAACAAAAGTGTCACCAGTTGGTGTTTGTTAATTGGCTACCATTTTGCTGGATTTTTTTGGGGGGGGGGGGGGGGGGGGGGGAAGAAAGGAAAAGATATAAGAAAGTTAAAGGCTCAGATGACCTGCTCTGTGACAGAGCGATGATTTTAAAGCTCGTGCATGACAACAAATTCAAGGCCTTTTTACCCCGGATGAACATTTTTGCGCCTCATCCCGTCAGAATGCAAATTGATCAGGAGAGCCGGGGAAACGGCGGCTGGTGTCGCTTTTCCCCTCGCCTTACCGTCCGTGTTAGCACCCTCAAAGCATGTTGTGCGCGCTCAATATGGAAATTGCTGCTCTATCCGAAAACCTCCGCGGTGGTGGGGGCTCAGTCCTCAGGGACTTGACTTTGGGACCAGTGGGTTTCACTTGCGATCCAACTGCGGGTGGAAACCCCCCAAATTGTGGCCGTTTGCCCACGAGAGTGAAAGACGAGCACCGTGACCACTCCGGTCCCGTGTTTTCGTGTGTTGGCTGTGATTCCTTGAGGTCTAACATGACATCATACATACGAGTGGACAACGCAGCCAAAATATCTCCGGTGTGTATCATGTCTAATCTTCTTCCCTACTTAGCAGATGCGTCCATATTGGACGCGCCATTCACCTGCTCCTTGGAGCAATTACTCCTCTGAATGTCAATAAACAAGTTTCCGTATGAAAAAAAGGAAAGGGAATCTTGGAGGCAAGTGTGTGTTTTGGCTTCACGCGATCCAAGTCGTGACTTATTGAGGGCAGAGTTCCCCGCGCATGATCCCGTGCTTAAACGAGAACCAAATGTTTGCGTAAGGTTTTCCGCGCTGCGAGTGGACTGTTTATTTTGACTGGCTTGGAATGTCTTGGACAATGCCGCCTGGCTTTGCAGAGGTGGAGAATGGCATTTTCGCTTTCCCTCTGGAGATTGTTGGCTCTATCAAGAGGCTGTTTATGTGCATGATTGAAGGGGAAGGAGAGCTTTGGACCGAAGCAAAGAACATGTTGGAATCATAAATACTGCAGCAGCCAGAGTATCGTTCCGTGTGCGACGTTTTAGGGTGGAGGGGCGTTTAAAAAAAATGCTATTCATGTTGGTTTAGAGACAGTTCAAGCGATGACATCGGTCCTGAACTATGGCAACGCTCAAGGAAAAATTGTCATGAAAAAAAAAAAATGAAGAGGAAATCGGCATGCTTGTGTCCTTCTGCACTTCATCCTTTCTGGAGAAGTGGCCCACTTCTGGGGAAAACAGTTGCAAAAAACGAATGCGAATTAGCAGTAATTGAGTTGTTTGAGACGTTTGCAAAATGCAACACAGAACAAAAAGCCATCCTTGCTTTCCCCATATATGACTCCAATGACTGCTGCTATTTTTGTGATTTGAAAATCAAACACGTTTTTGACAGCGACGCAGGCTGCAATTAGGCTGACAGACTGACTACCAAAAATAGAACGGTCCTGCTTTTTTCGTCCCCCCCCGGCATAATCAAATTCTTGACCAGAAAGCCTTCTCAAACGGTCCGGATTAAATTACTCACGTGCCTTAATGTGATTTTGCTCTGATGTTGTACCCTTGTCTTTGATGTAGACAACACGGGCTACAAGCCCGGAGATGTGTCTGGTGTCTGTCAGCAGCTGGGCTGCCTTGTAACGAATACAAATGTTTTCATTTGCATGCTGCGTTATGTTCCCGCGTCTAGGGAGAGCCTGCGTCCTCAAATGCCTGCTTGATATTCACCAAGTCTTCAGACAGAATGACCCGGCCTACATACTCAACGATCTGTACGTCACCGACTACTGTATCTGGATTCAGAAGATCAAGTAAGTTCACGCAGGATCGATCTCGCAACAAAGACACAGAACGCACGCCTTTGCAACCTGCGTCTCGGAATAATTGCCTTTGTAGCCTGGGGAAGTGCCACTCGGTCCGTGTGAAGCATTAACGCTCTTGAGGAGAGGATTAGCGCTGTCATTTGTCAGAGCGCCGCCAATTGAATTACCGCGCCAGGCTGAGATGCGGTCTTGGCCGTCCCGCGTGTCAAAAGTGCCATCGGTGCGCGTTTGGCGCGACGCGGCCGAAAGTGACACCGCTGCGTCAAAAGGAGAGTTGCCGTTTTTTGGGGGGTTTTTTTAGGTTGGGAATCAATTCAATTTTGGTTATTCAGGTTGTGCGTTGATTTGACATCGATTTAACCGCTCCAATATCAAAAATGGAAAAACAGGAGTCCATTTGGTCAATTTTGCACTATTCCAACCTGCTCTATGTAAACAGATGTGGCATGTCACATATGAGCCCAGGCCAGCGCGGGAATTCGTGAAAATCTGTGTGGAATTGACATCCACTGAAATGCAATCACTTTGAATTGTGTGGGTGTGCCGAAGGGTCTCACGTCCCTTCCCTGGAACCAATCGGCAACAATCCATGGGGATTCCATCCCGCTCCTTGCCGCCTGATGCACATTTCCCCAATTTTCTACACATTGCATCGATGAACCTTTGAGCGCACGACTCCGTCGTGATCTCTGATTTACTTTTGGCCCGAGTTCAGCAAACTGGTGTGCTTCTCTGGAAAAAGCCCAGCTGAAAAATGAGTGCCCGTTTGTTTTTGTTTTTTTTTTAGGCTCAATGCCCAGATGCAGGCACTATGAAAGGTCTGTCAAGATTGAGCGCACCCCCC
>NW_017805546.1:1998691-2008923 GCF_001891065.2 Hippocampus comes
GTGTAAAGATTGGGCGCCCCCCCCCCCCCGCCCCATCCTTCACATTTCCACTTGACATTTTCCAAGGAGAAATCTTGAATTCTTTTAAATAGCGGAGATAAATGATAGTCGCCTCAGTTCAACGGTGGTGGCATCGCTTTCTTCCCGACATCAAAGCGCAAAGAAGTGATAGAGCTCAACGTTTGTCTTAAGTTGACAGCTCACTTAAAAAATTTAAAAAAAAAAAAAAAAAGTGATGCGTCGCTGAGCTTTGGGGGCACCGGAGAAACATTTCACCTCCCAGTCTTCTATTTTAATGAACAAAAAAAATAATAGTCATGTCTGTTTGACCTTCCATGTTGAGTCTTACTCCAGCCGGCATTGCTCATCAGACACATCAGCACATTGTATGGAAATGTGAATACCATTCAGAATATCCGGTCGTGTGCTCAAAATGTTCTTCTCGGTGCCTCCTAATTGTCCGGAATCTCTGCCTGTAGTACACACAATGAGAGATTCGGCTTTGCTTCCCCGTTTATTTACTTTTTAAAAAAATTGATATCACAAAGACATTGAATGCACGTTCTATTGGTGTTGATCAGGTGTCTCTTGCAATGTCGATTGAAATGGAATCGTTGCGTCGCTTGAGCCTTAAAGAAAAACAATGCATGAAGACGAGCTCCGTCCACGTCGGCCTGGACGTATTCAACGCAGCATTGATCTACTCCATACGACGCCGCCATCAAAAGAGGAGTGCAGAACACTCAGAGAGATTCTCCGAACCCAGTGAAACCTTGTAAATACCAATTGACCAATCGCTTTGTGCAGATTTCCCAATGTACGCAGACTGACATGTCAATGCTTAAAGTCGAGCGTTTCAAGTTGTCGCCAAAGTTATCAAATCAGCGGCGTGACGTGACTCGCGTCCAAGGACTTTCTCGCCGCTCATCCAATGCGCTGCCGTCACAATTTCTCTTTGTCACCAGAATAACATCTGGAGTCCAAATGCAAAGCGGCGCATTTAAGCGGTGGCCCGTGTCCGCTGGGAGCTACGCAGACACTTAGCGCAGACACTCCAGCACAGCCTTGGCTCGGATATGCCGTTTTGTTGCCGCAGCCCTTTTGTATCGTTTGACAGCATTGTTTTCTTTCTTCTTTCTCTGCGAGATATCCACCCCCCCCAACCCCCGCGCAAGATTTGTCATGTAAGCAAATCATCTCTGGGGGGCTGAGCGGAGTGACGAGACGTAATCTTCTAGCCTCGGTGCCGTTCCCTGTGTCTTGTCAGATGAGCCAAGACGCCATCGGTCTCAAATGAGGGGGACACGGCGATTAATGGTTGTTTGTAGGCCTGGGGGGCTTGATTTATTTAATCTTCTTGTCGTCCCACATGCATTTCTTCTCATAAAGTCCCCCGACTGCACAGACATCAGCCTCAGATTTACAACCCTCATAAAGGCGTCACTGTGATTTAAGCCAAAGGGCAGGCGCTCCCTTTTACTCTCACCCACTCGCGAGCACGCAGTCAAAACAAAGCGGCGGCCTCGCGCGCTGACTCAGAAGCGCCCTCTTCAACAAATGACCGCTCAGATTATCAAAACCTTGTGAAACTTGCGCAAATATTTGAACGCAGCGGGCAGACTTGCTGAATCAGGTTCTCTCTCGCACCAAGCGTCAGACTGTAATTGAACTCGAATGCACGGACGCCGAACTTTCTCGCTCTCTTCCCATTTTCATTGAAAGACGTTTGGCAGATGGAGGCGTCTTTGTCTTTGCAAAAGTTTTCCACCCTGGAAAGTGCCAGCCCTTCTCAGTTTAATGAAGGCGAGCCACAACAGCAGCGTAGTCATGACCGGTTTGTGTACGAGGTTCCCCCCCCCCCCCCCCCCCCCCCCCCCCCCTCCTGGCCGGAGCCTTTGTATTCACCACAGGCCAAGCTTCTCCCACCACAGAGCGAGGGAGGGGAGGGAAAACAAGCTTGCCTCTCCAATGCTAACTCAATAATGACTTCCCACGGGGGGAAGAGAATACAGGGCGGTCTTTGAAGTGGCTGGTCGGCGGGAGGCTCTCCTGCCTCAGTCGCGCTGTCGGACACCCCAGACGAGCCCCATTCAAAGTTCCAACACAAATCATCAGCGGCGGACGGACGTCCTCATCGCGTGTGCTTATTCTTCAGCCTGTTGTCCGGACACGTAATTAAGTTAATTTTTTGTAACGATGGCATATCATGTCCCGGCTGTACTGTCAAGACCAAGGTCTGAAAATCTCTCCTGACGCTCACGTTTTAGCGGGATTCTTTCAAAGGCTGATGGTGAAAGTGAGACTTTTTTATTTTTTTTTTAAATGTCCCAATTCTGAACTCCGGTGCAAACTTAAGACACGAATGGACAATTAGTCATGCCGAGGTGGAGTGATGCCTAATCTAATTGTCGTTGAGGGGCAGAGTCAGTCTTGGCCGTGCCAAACAGTTTGAATACTTGGTTGTCTGTCCTACAGGACACTTTGGGCACGTGCACGTGCGAATTGTTTCTGGTGCTCAAAGCACAGTGATACCAGATACGGGTCTCTTGAAAGGGGATGGAAATGAATTGGATGAAGCCACTAAATGGACCTGCGGTGCAAATCCGGGCCAAGGGACAGGTGTCTTCTTCCGCAGCTCCGGGAGTCAACCACAAAGAGGTTTGGAGGCCTCTCTCCCCATGACCCCGACGAGTGTCAATCATGGGCAGAGGAACTGTGGAAACAGAATGCGGATTTTCCAATTTGCTGGCTGCACGCTCCACTAAATCAATCTTAAATTGATTGCTCAACAATAACAAATTCAATTTGAGGTCAGGCGTCTGTGAACGCTCTTCCGCACAAGATCCATCCCAGTATGCCTTGATGCGCCTTGCTGGAAAAGAAAAGGGTCTTCCCCAAACAGTTAGCACAAAGCGGATGATGCCAGGGCGCGAGTTCCCCGCACCTTTGTCGTCCGAGTTGGTGTCACGTTGGATCAACTGAGTGCAACCCGCCAGTCAGTTGAACGAATCAAAAGACGACGCAGTAAACACGGGGCAGCAATCAAAGACATCCGGTGTGTGTTTGTCTTCTTGGCCTGGAGCTGGTTGTTGCAAGACAACCTTTGTTCTCGAAAAGGCCCGATTTTATTCCCATTCATTACGAAAATGATTCACGTCAACCCCTCAGCAGACTGCGATGTCTCGCTTTAGCCTTGACGTGCCTTCCCGCTGAGGTTGGCACCATAGCGGCGGGGTGTCAAAACGTGACGGCGCAGATCAGAAACACAAACATGACAGAGGATCAAAAGTGAGCCAAACATTGCTGTTTGGTGCAAAGAAAACCTTTTGGAAAGAGAACCAAGACAACAGTGTCATAGCATCAATATTTCACTGCAAAGTGCTAAAAGCGAGGAACGAGTTTGTATTCAGGGTTGGGGATTTTTTTTTTCCTTGTCTGCCTGTACTGAATATGAATCAGCTCACCTATGAGCTCGCTTTACAGCGAGGTATTAATGAATATGCAGCCTAAATTTCCTTAAAAAAAAAAAAAAATCACTCCTCAGAGGGGGGAAAAAAAAAGGAGCCTATTCGGACTGGATAGGAAGGAGTAACAGTTGTGGGACGCAGCAGTTGGTCAATTGGACGAGAGTGGGGAACGGGAGCTTAGAGGGGAAATGTGAATGACAGCAAAGGAGTTCCTCCCAACCCGCACGCACACACGCACACACACACACACACACACACACACACACACACACACACACACACACACACACACACTGAGCACAAATCCGCTTCCCCAACCTGAACGGACGCAGTCTGAATCTCGGTGACCCACAGAGGGCAGCTCGTAATCACCATGGCGAAGGGGGCGGCACGTATCGCACAGAATGCAGTGCTCAAAGGGTTTTTTTTTGGGGGGGGGGGGGTTAACTGAGACGGCACGGCAGGCATTCCGGGCATGAAGAGTGTGCCGGCAGAAGCATCGATATGCACAATAGGAGCCTGCTTGGACTTGGACCCAGCAATAAAACACTTTGGCTCACGCTCGACTGGAGTCTGTGTGTTAAAACTATAAAACTGCAGCTGCAGGATGAGGGCAATGCTATTGTTGATCCACTATTATGTTAAAAAAAAAAAAAAACGCTCTAGTTGAGACCACAAATGTCTGTTTCTGGCATTTCATTTGCCACCGTAGCTGCAGTCAAGATCAGGCGCAGCCAGGCCTGCCCCTGCGTCAATGCAGAACAGCCAAATCATGCAAAAATTGTGAATGACTGAATGAAAGGTCATCAACTGCAGCGGGTGCATTGAACAATGAAAAGGTCGCTGTTGCACCGGAGGACCCGTCTCAGGAATCGGGCGCCCTGAACTGAGTCGTTCTGTCTCTCTTTATCCAATCTCGTAGGTCAAAGAAGTTGTCAGCCTTGGCCGCTGCACTCCAAAAAGTCTCCCTCCAAAAAAGGGACTTGGATTTGGATATTGAGGAACTAGAAGAGGCGGCCACAATGGTTCTTGAGGAGGAAGACGATGCTTCCGAGAGCGCTTCGGTGCATCATAGCAGCAACCGTTCCAGTGACAGCAGCGCTTCGGGAGAAGACGACGAGTCTGAAGCCGAAGGGCAAGCCGGCGCTGAATCCCGTCGCGGAGAGGGAGGGGAGTCATCTAAGGACAGCCCTCTCAAGCCGCCACACACCTCCGCCGTCTGTGCCGCCATTCCACTGGAGCGAGCAGCTACGCGGCTGTCGGCGGAGAACAAGGTCCGCATCCTCCCCCAAGCCCCGCAAGGCGCCGCGCCGCTCATCCAGGAGCTCGGGGAGCTCAAAATCTCGGAAGAATTCCGCGGCGGTCCCGAAGCGGAAAGAGAGCCTTCGCAGAGGAGCGGAGCGCCATCCGGAGGGAACGGCGGTCAGACTTTGTTTGAGTCGAGCCCTCGCACAAACCCCCTGCTCATCATTCCTAAAGGGGAAGATCCTCACACGCCGGACTTGATCTCGTGAAGCGCTCAGTGGAGACTCTTTTGAAATGTAACTTCCCCATGTAAGTCATTTCATGAATTGGGATCTCCTTTCATTTGTGTTCATTACGGTACTGATTTAATGTGTGCTTTCACACTCATTACCATTTCTTAATTTGTGAGACTTTTCTTTGTTTCATTGAATTAATGTTGATAGCTTTTTTTTTTTTTTTTCCTTTCATCAGACAGCAGACGCCATGTCTTATTTTCTTATTGCTGCCCGTCCCTGACTTTCAATAAATGTTGATTGAAATAACTGAAATGTTTTTGCGCATTTTGTTTTTTGGTGAGAGTAGCCAGTCGGAATTTGTCGTGACTATTTCGACAATATTTCAATTTTGTCAAGTGACTGCAGGTTGCCGAAGGAAACTCCACAACAACCGATGAAGGGCACGTTGTCAAGAAGGTATTTCGTGTTACACAACATTTGGTTGATGAAAAGCCACTCTCCGTTTGCACTCCCTTCCGTTTCGGTTGCTGAGCCCCAAATTCTTTACACGCCGGCGTAAGCTTGTTTGAATTTTAATTTGTCTCTGACAACCTCGAAGTAGCTGAAGAATTCTCGTGCGAGCAAAGCTCGCTCCACTTCCTAAAGAGAGACCGAAGCGGAGAAGGGGGCGTCGGCAACCGAGCGTGCGCGAGTGATTGATTCATCCGGCGTGAACGGCGGAGCTCTGTCGACACGGCTCAATATCATCGGCCTCGTACCGGGCGAGAGAAAACAAACATGGAAGCGCATGTCAGCGAGATAGATGGCGTCCGCTGAATGGGAGCTGTTTGTTTGAGAGATAAGAGCACCCCAAGGCCCGAGGTAGCCGCGAGATAGAGCTGCGAAGACAAACTGACACGAGCGCTTGTGCAGCGACCGCGGGCGTTATACATTTCATTCGTTCGACTGGACTGCCTGAAAATACAAGAAACGCGGCCAGAGTGCCACGCAAATATGAGCTGCTTTGGATGGGGGGGGGGGGGGAATGGAGACTTTGATCCCTTGTGAAGGAGGGCAAACCACCAGTGACAATTTGTTCCGCCGAATGATTTTACGTGAAGCGCCGCGTTACTCAGACGGATGTTGTTTGTGTCCGGATGCTCCCAAGTCGGAGCATCCGCCAAGCGGCATCTCCTGCGACTCCGATCATTTCGGGTGTCAGGTGCGTGTGTCAAATTCATTGTCCTCTGGGATGATGTCACAGCATCCACGTAGCTGCCAGCCACCGCCCTGCTCGCACGCCCTGTCAGGAGTTACTGATCCCAACCCCGCAAGGACCAGCGAATCGTCAGGTCAGAATAAACGAACCATCCGACTGAAGTACCTTTCAAATTTGCATCTCGCGACCTCGACCTGTTGTGTCAATAGAGGGCTCCGTCCTTTTAGCAATTACCCACAATGCACCTAAACAAGCCATACATGAATGTGTATGGCTTGTTTATAACAGCCCTCCAATATGGCCGCCAGTAGTGCATTGTGGGTAATTGCTAAAAGGACGGAGACCTCCATAGACCCCTTCTGTTTGGTTGGTGCTTTCCACAAATATTCCCTTTTGTGTTTTGTGAGAAAGGCAGCAAGCAAGGACCGCGGTTGGTCACGCTTGCGACCTAAGTTGACGGTCATCGAAAACTCAATCTGCTCTCGTGGTTCCTGAGAGGCAAATTGAACGTGGGACTTGAAAAGATGAATAACCCTCGAGAAGAAATGAATCGGGTGCTCTTCAGGGCCTGACTCGTTGGATGGGCGTGCGTGGAGAAGTGCTTTTTGCGCTCGCTTCTTCTCACACAAGTTGAAAAGGGAAGCGGTCTCCTTTCCTTTTGCCTTTTGCCCGACTTTAAAGTTGAAAGGACTGCCGTTTGGCGCATATGACTGTCAGACGCGCGAATCTAGCGCTCCATTTTCAGAAGCGTTACCTCTGAAGGAAGCGTGTAACAAATCCTTGTCATCACCATGCGGCAAGATGACGCTGCGGCTGCCCGTCGCCGCGTCAGTGGCTCTGCCTCGCTGATTCCCGGGAATCGGTGCGAGCAACGTCTGTGAAATCTCCGCACGACCCTGGGCGGACACGTGTTATCAGAGGAGCTTGACGCTGCAAATCGCCTCTGCCCGCACGTTTCGTTCACCTTGCAAAGTGTGCTGGGCTCGCAAAGATGCCGTTAAATTGGAAGAGAATTATCTTGCGGGAGGCCGGAAAGCCTTGACCTGCTGACATCACGGCCCGTGTATTGCATTTAAAATTCTATTAGCATAATATGAGCAGGTGCGTGGGAGGGAGGGGGGGGGGGGTATGATGCTGAGACAGCGTAGCATCGGGTGGGAAAAACAAGGGCGAATTTGGAATTAGGCTGACTTCTCTTGTCTCGCCACGGTTTCATGGAAATGTGACTTTTGATATTGCTTCGGTGTGTCGTTTTGTTGCCTCGGACTTTTCTCGGACGTGGCCGTTCGACTTGCAAGATATTTGTAGTCACTGGACCGATGTTTTATTTTCCTGAAAATGAACGTTCTCCTTCGAAAGAAACTTGAAATTAAGGTTTTTCCGGTGGCCGAAAAAACCACCTGGTTGGTTGGCCTGACCGCCAGTGGCAAAAGAGCAACACAGCCTTTTTTTTTTCCAGTCATGTCAGCCAACAGCAGGGTTTTAGAATTTGGTTTTACCAACCATGGAGGACTGGCATTAGCCACAACGTCTTAAGGAAAAAAACAAAAAACAAAAACACGAAGCAACCTGGAGATCCTGTAGGACAATTTTGGACACCTACGACACCACGTCAAACTTTCTTACGACGCTTGCGGAGGTGCAACAAAAAGTGGTCATTGTTTTCCTTGTTTATCTGCTCACATGGTTCAGAAAGGAAAAAAAAGTTCCATACCATCAAAGAAAAGTTTTGAACAGAATTACATTTCTCTGATCGTATTTTTCTGTTTCAAGGTTCACTCTTGATTTCGTCCGGACTTGATCTTGGACCGGATCAAGGTGGACTTGACGCCAACCCCGCAGGCCGCCGCAGCGATGCTCAATTGGTGTGAAGCGTGTCAAACATTTTTGTATGTTTTCGTAAATTCTCATGAGAATCTCGTGCACAAATATTTTTGTTCACGCTCAGTCAGTGCGCAATTCTCTTTCAGTCAGGTGAGGTGAGCAGATCTGTGGAAGTCACGAGAGGAAAGAAGGTGCATCTTGTCCACCAGGCCTCCAAGGCTCTGACTTTGTTTGCTCAGGTCCTTAGCACGGCGCCTTTTGTGTGCGTGTGTGTGTGTGTGTGTGTGTGTGTGTGTGTGTGTGTGTGTGTGTGTGCGTGCGTGCGCACGCGCCCCAGTGGCTCAGCGCAGGCTCATTCTCCGACTAATGATGCCTCACGGATGTCGGCGTGTTGCTAGCAGACGTGGAACAAAAGGTTTCTCGTTCTTGTACTCCCCCAGCCCTCGCTAGACAAGCTCCCCCGACACGTTCAACGCAGGAGCTTGACGCGGATAAAAGCCTCGATGTTCAAGCAGACACAAGAAACGCCCTCCACACTGTCAGTCCCGATGCATCTGTTGACACGTTCTAAGCAAACAAACAGATTTTCCACTGCGCTAGCAGCTTTCGGAGCGAAGCACACCTTCATCCTGCCGTGTTTCTTCCACGCTTCTGTCACTGTTGAGCCGCAAACGTCAAAGACACTCCCCCCCCCCCCCAAAAAAATTATTGAAAGCATTTGGCTTTCGGGTGACGTTTCAGGACGAGCCAAAAATGCCTTCCGACCTTTTACGGGTGAACTTGATGTGACCATCTCGACTCTTTTGAATGCGCGTGTCCAAAGCTTTCAGTCCAGGGAGCTTAACGGCAAAACTCGTTTGATCCTTGAATCGGCCAATAAATGTGCTGGTTCAATTCGAGCTGCTGCTTCAACGGTTGTCCTCGTCGTGCTGTTCACATTTTGACATCGCGAGACCAACATGACACCTTACAATGGTAGCTCGCCATTGTGATGCTTCAAACAAGGACCTTCTTCGACGGAAGTTTGGAGTATCACAGAATGTCATCAGCAGGTTGCAACAGCGATGCCAAGACACTGGAAGAGTCACAGAAAGAAGTGGATGTCCGGATGATGAATGCCACTCAACTCCAGGCACGTGCAAGGGGGGTGAGAGGCGCCCACGTGTCACGTCAGACCATCCGAAACCGTTGACATCAACGTCTGCGTGTTAGACGAGCTGCAAGGGAACCAGCGCCGGGCACAGGCGTCATCGTCTTGCATCGGCCAGGGAGCGTTTAACGCTAGACGAGGGACCGGTGGGCCTCGGTGCTGTTCTCCGATGAAAGTCGATTCACCTTGAGCGGAAATGACGTTGGAGACGTCGAGGAGAGCGCTCTGCGTCAGCCACTCTTGTCACCGGACGAGCTTTTGGTGGTGGCGGTGTTCCAGTGTGGGCAGTTGTGACCGGTTGGCACAGAACTAACGCTCCAGTTCAGCGAGGTCGCCGGGAGCGCACTTTCTCCCGACCAGAATCCGATTGACAAGCTGTGGGATCCGCTGAGTCGCCGTGTAGGGGCTCGAAACTGCATCCCCAGAACCTCAGTGACCCCGGGGGCTGCCTCAGCAGACAAAAAAGTCGACTTGTGAACAGCATGAGACGTCGTCGTTAAGCTGTCATTGTTGCTCAAGGGCACGTGGCCAGTTATTGACATTTTTGGTTGCGTTGTTGTTCACTTTTGTCTCAATCATTCGTTTGAGATGAGGAAATCACCTTCTAATCCTTCTCGTCACATGTCCTACTTTCATATCAGCATAGTGTGAACTTTGGACATTTTCCATACGTTTCACCCCAAAGTCAAATATCTTTCACTTTTTGTGAGCGGCGTAGTTCAGAACGAGGCGGCCAAATTGGTGTTAAAATGTCCCCATCGTCCCGGTGTTGCTCTGTTGAGTTGAAGCGCCCCCTGGCCAATCTTTTTCGATTCCGCTTGTCCTCGGCGTGAGGCAAGATGCAGATGAAACTCTGGACTGCTCGCCCGTTGTGACACGAGCTGACCCGAACTGTCCAACGTTCCTTATTTCATGCTCTGGCCTCTTTTCTTATCTCCAGTCGGCTCTCATCCTTTCCGGATCTCTCAGTTGAGCAGCCTAACACAAGCGCCTCTACTTTTCTCTCCTTCTCAGATCACAAAAATGGACCCTCCCCCCCCCACACCCCACCCCACCCCACCACCACCGCCATCGCCATTTTACTCCCTCTCGCTCCCCCGCTAGCTGCGGTT
>NW_017805546.1:2009227-2039982 GCF_001891065.2 Hippocampus comes
ATCATGTAGGGTGCAGGAAAAAGTCCGTCTAGGGAAATTGACCGGAGCGCCGTTGGACGTACTGTAAGTTGGCCAACAGAACGTCGTCGACATTTGCCGGGACGTGAGTGGCAGCTGGCTGATTTTTCCTGACACCGGAGTGATGGAATATCCTGCAGGAGCGCGTTGTTAGTTGACGCCGCGCGTGGCCTGTTATGTCGAGCTGCGGCAACGGAGTCAGGTCCGATATCACGCTTACGCGGAATAGAGCGAGCTGCGGGCCGGCTGGGGGCCGCATGACTGCCCGGCGCCGTGCTCGATAGAAAGGAACTTGCCGATAAGCTTATTTGGACGCAGGGAGGGGGGAGCTCTGACCCTCGGCCGCTTGAACTGACCTGCTCTCGCTCCAAACGTCGGGAAATGATGATGGAAAAGCATCAAGCTGAGGGCCAACATTTTCATTGTGGGATGTTGGTCCATCTCTGCTTTGCTCGAATTCCTCCATGAACTCGACAGGCAATCTTTCTCAGTCACCCCTGATCATGAAAAAAACTCGACGATTCACTGATTTCAAGACTTGTCAGCCTGTCAGTGGGATTTTTACATCCACTGCGAGCGTTAGCGCGCATGACTGCCCGGCGCCGTGCTCGATAGAAAGGAACTTGCCGATAAGCTTATTTGGACGCAGGGAGGGGGGAGCTCTGACCCTCGGCCGCTTGAACTGACCTGCTCTCGCTCCAAACGTCGGGAAATGATGATGGAAAAGCATCAAGCTGAGGGCCAACATTTTCATTGTGGGATGTTGGTCCATCTCTGCTTTGCTCGAATTCCTCCAAGAACTCGACAGGCAATGTTTCTCCGTCACCCCTGATCATGAAATCGCGATGAAAAAAAACTCGACGATTCACTGATGTCACAACTTGTCAGCCTGTCAGTGGGATTTTTACATCCACTGCGAGCGTTAGCGATGGCGATGTTTGGAAAACGAAGTATGTCTTGTATTGAAAAACAAAATGCGCGTCATTCTTGATGTCGAGTATTTTCATTGTACATCAGCGCAAATAGTTAAGCGGAGCTGCGTTGTGTTTTGTTGGATGCAACGGGTTTGCATGAAGTTCTACGAAGCGGCTTTAACTTGATTGCTCATGAGGTCGTCAATGAAAAAAAAAAATAACACAACCTCCCATCTGAGACCACTCGAATACTAAAACCGCGACCAAATGGATTTCACTCTGCCGACACCTGCGCGAAGAAAGTATTCTTGTATTGAGAAACTGTGGTGAACCCCAAGCGCAGAATTCACCGAATTTCCCTCGACCGACGGCGGGGTAACCTCAGGACACGCCGCATGTTTTTATCTTCACGAGACAGTGGGAGCTAGTTCAAGTGAGCGACGCCGAAAGATCTTTTCTTAGATTAAAAGATGCGTTTCACTGAAAGAGTCACTTTCTAGTAAGGGAAGGTGACATCACAACCGCGTGAAGCACCCCTGAAAATGCGGGCGGGCCGGCAAGGCTTGAAACTGTGAGGCGCTGCGTTGCTTTTGATTATGTTCCACTTTCATGGATGAGCGCGAGACACAAAACCAGCCGCGGGCTGCGTTTTCCTCTGCGCGAATACTCGCTCCGGTGCACAAGGACAAGCCGCAACCTTCGCCGACACGAGTCTGATCAGACACAGCTGTTTGGCTCTTTAATGGGGTGTGTCTCTTCACATGACAGCCTCTCTTACAGTATAATGACCATCCATTACGGGGGGAGGGGGGGATTCACATCTATGATTTACTGGCTCAGAAGTCCTGCGCCATTCGAATGCAGATGGGAACACGCACGCCACCCCTCCGTGCACAAATGTGTAAATAAGCTCCTGCTTCAGCTTGAGAAATCGTTGAGTCATGGAACGCGCGGTCAAATTTGTTAGCCTCGTTGGATCGGTTATGAATTGTCCCCGATCAGCGTCGGTTCCGTTTTTCAACACCAACGCTATTCATGGGTTGATTCGACGATTTGAAAATGAAACAAAGCGGGGCAGGGCGGACAATTACAGAGCGGCTCCGGGGGAATTGAAAAAAAATAATTAACACGGAGGTTCTCGTTGTAACAAAGCAGTTTCTGTTCATATAATTACACTTAGAATGTATTGATTGCCCCGCATTGGATTTTACGTTGCGATCGTGACTCGCCATCGCGCAGTTTTGAGTGACAGTATGCAGTCCGACAACGGGATCAGCTTCATTATTCAACGGAAGTTAAAGTTGGAAATGTTCAGCGCAAATGAAAAAATGTAAACGACGTTAGTGTATCGTAAACGTGGCCCCGGAGGCACCGTCAGGGGGAGGAAAATGACAGTGTCATGTCCTCTGACTGACAGTGTCATGTCCTACGATTGGCGGGGCCCCTTGAAATAGTCTTTTCAATTTGCACATTGAAGAGGTGGGAAGCAAAGTGATCCATTTTCAGATGGCCCCAAATCCATGGCGCCATCCCTGTCTGCAGCGCCCTTAAAAACCGCTTCCCATTCGACTGCGCTTGCAGCGACTGATCGGAAGCACCCGGCGTGAGTGAGTGAGTGGCACTCGCCGACATGAAATCCGGCTTGAAGACAATGCTGTGATGTGACAGGAAATGGGCGAGTCGGATCACGAGGGCTCTCCATCTTGCCCCTGCTTTGTTTTGGCCCCCACCAACTCCTCGGGGCCATTTCTGGATTGTCCCCCTCCCTGATATTTAGCGGTAAAACTGCACTGCGCCATGATGGCCACCTTATTTTGTGCTCAAGGAGAGACGACCGTGATGCACTTCTTCAGGTATATGAATGGGAACACTTGTTAAAACGAATGTCTGTCTGTCGAGAGAAGCAGCATTGTTCTCTCCGTGAGGGGCCGATTTTTGGATTCAGTCCGAATATTGATTGGCGCCACTGTTTGGACTGGATGATTTTATTCGCATGCATGTTTGAGTCGAGGGGAAAGTGCAATCTGTCGTCTCTTAATGAAATCAAAGGCGCACATGGCACGCTCTAGTCAAGCCGCCCTCCCAGAGGACAGCAAAGGATAATTTGCGCGTCTTGATAATGAAATCAGATGTATTAACATCTTGCTGAGAAATACACGTAAGCATGTTTGTTAATCATGCAAGTGACTCCAGCTAATCAGCGTCTGTTTCCGCCATGTCAAGGACCGCGTGCTTCTTGCATGCCGATTTTTCGAGAGAGCGAGAGGACTCACCACCGTCGGGTGTGAATCAAGCCAGCTGTGTTCACGCCCACAACGGCGCAAAGTGCCTGATTATACCTGCTGCCAAGCTGTGCGCGCACAACACTTGCTGTCGGCTGTCCAGAGAGTGAGAGGACTCACTACCGTTGGGTGTGAATCAAGCCAGCTGTGTTCATGCCCACAACGGCGCAAAGTGCCTGATTATACCTGCCTCAAGCTGTGCGCGCACAACACTTGCTGTCGGCTGTCCGTGCGCACAGTAGCACGAATACGGAGGCCCCCGCCCCCTCCCCCAAAAGTCGGTGAACGAAGGAAGATCTGTTCCAAATCATTTCACATCAGTGTTAGCTTTTGATTTGGTGGAGTTAGTTTGTATTTGCTTCGTGCCGCAAAGGCGATGTTGGCTCTGCAAACGTTTCCATTTGTGAGCTCATCTGTGCACGAGGACGTTGGCGGGAGTTGCCTCCTCATAAAGCCGGGCCTTCCAAGCAAGTCGCAGAGCTTCGGGCTTTCATATTCACAGACGCTTAAACTCACTGATGCGCCGCCGCCGCCGCCATGATGGATGTCTCTTTTTTCTCTCTGGAAATTACACTGATATTGTCTCCGCCATACCAGGCGCACTGTTGGGTGTTTGCGCTCGAGCTCTTTCTCACCGATGGGTTAGCGAGTCCTTGAAAAGCAATTTGTCTTCTTCTTTCCTCACCTTCGATGCTCGCTCCTCTCGCTATTTTCAAGCGTCTTCCCTTCAACCTCTCGCGGCAACGTTGCACTCCATCTTAATTTTCCACTAGGCTTTCATCACCAGCCGACTCACCCTTTCCATCGCGCCACCTTTTCTCTGTGCTCCCGGATTCCTCTCTTTTGCCACTGCGCCGAAAAATGGACAGAAATAAATAAATAAACGCCGACATCCATCCAACCCAGCGGCCGCACTCCTCCTGCGTAAATCTCCTCATAATCGAGCCCAAGGGTGTCGAAATTGAGTGAGAAGACTGTATGAAGGTCATTTAAGCAACCCCTCGGGACCATGATGGATGTCTTGTCTGATCGCTCGATTTGCTGAGTCCCAGTTGACTTTCTGGGAACGGGGCAAGTGTTGTCTTTACGTGGCTGACCGGTGTGGAGTGACGCTGTAAGCGTCTTAGACCCTGATCGACCCTTAACCCTGAAGATGAATACTTTCCCTCAGTGGTACCTGCACGGCGCAAGTCCTGATTTTTTTTTTTCTGGTTTCACCTGTCCGAGTATTGAGGCATTTTAACCAAATCTTGTGAAGCCGAAATAAGCCAAACCAAACAAAGCCCAGAGCTTGGACATTTGTAGCACTCTGAACATGTACATCCGAACATAATGGAATCAACTGTCTGAGAAGGCAAAGAAAGAAAATTACATTTAAAAAAATACATAAATAACGTGGTCCAAACCTTTGGGCTCTGAGACTTCAAGTCGACTGCCAAAAGTTCCCAGAGTGCGTCTCCAAAATTTGGAGCCTCCCAATTTTCTCGAGTAAACTTCCGAAAGCGTTCAAATAAAACGTCCTGATTGGTGGATAGATTACCTACCACCAGTCTGTCTAAATGACTTTGTCTGCATTCGGCAGCTGGAATGGGTCACAGAAAACCATCAATGGCGGACTTAGTCAGTGGAAACACTTTCCCAAGTGCCTGCGATTTATCGTGTGCGCGCGAGTGTGAACGCACAAGCACTTGTGGAAAAGCTCAAGGCTTGATTGGAAAGGCCACTCGCACCCAAAGAAAATGAAAGTCAATTTGAGAGCAAAACGTGGCTGCCACTTTCTTCGAAGTAGCTTGTCAGATCAAGATCGGTGACCAAGAGTGCCCCATTTGCCCAATGCGGTCACTTTATGCCAGCTGAATACGATGATTTTATATCAAATTCAACGAACGGCGTGTACTCTCCGAACGGAGCCTCGATCAGATGAGCATCATCAAAAGCCACGGGCACTTTATCTTCAGTGGAGCCCGTTGTTGTTCCGCAGTGGCCTGTTGTTCCGCCGCCCTTTGTGGAGACGACCCCGGATTCATTGAAACTCTCCACTGCCGAGTGAGCCGGAGGAGCTGCTTTTCGTCACGCAGCCGCAGAACGCGGGCACGGCAGCACGCCACAAAGGCTGAGGCTCCGCCAGCATTTCGTGGGATAATCTACCTTCCTGGAGGTTCGCCGCTGCACCCGCCCTTTTCTCTCTCTCTCTCTCTCCCACTGGCAACAACCGCTTCTTCTCTCGCCCGCCTCTTTCTTATCTGCCCCGTGGAAGCAGGACGGGGTTTCCTGCCAAATTTTGGAAGCGGCGAGCAGCCTTCCCAAACAACAACATGCATGAAGACATTCCGACACTGAGGAGGGGGGAAGGTGTCCTCAACTGCCCCCCCCCGCATCGTTTCCAATCCTTAGACCCTCAAACATGCGCGAGCACAGACTGCAGCCATTGAGCGCAGCTATGGACATGGAAATGAGGATGGCCGTGTATGTGCGAGGGACGGAGAAAGACTTCAAGTGTGCATGACTATGGATAAGAGAAAGCTCGCAGGATGTTTGTGTGTGTGTGTGTGTGTGTGTGTGCAAATGAGCATGAGAGGGCGTTTAGCTAAACCCCCCCCCCCCCCTCGCGCCGCCGAAAAGGGATTTTAAAGATTAAATCTTATCCCACCGCCGTATATGAACAAAAATCATCCCGCTGGATTTCTTTGATTTTGGTGGCGGGAATCCCACTCAGGAACGAAAGCCTCCTATTAGCAACACCACCCTTTTGCACAATTAGAAATTCACGAAAAGCTTAACGAAAAACAACACTCTGAAGCCCCGGCAGCAGCTCTAGGGATGACAACACTTGGTCGCTCAAGTGCGGGAGCACATCTGGATGCTTCTACGATAAAGAAAAAACACGACGCTCTGAGATGCAGACTCACTGTGGGGCAGTATTCGGTGAAAGGTCAAGTAGGTCTCATTTAGAACTAACAGCCGCTTGGGTGTTCTCCTAATGACAAAGGCGGTTCAACTGTGACGGGGGAGAAAAAAAAATGGTATAATGAGTCGGAAAATGAAAACCACACCGCAGGAGAAGATTTCTTCAGCAGAAACAAACATTTAGAGGGATAAGTGATCACTTGAGTAGGGCTTAAATAATTTAGACTGTTATTTCAAGTCTCGGAGATTTCTCCGCTCCAGCGAGCGCTCCATCAATAGTGGCATGTTATGAGGAAAGTCTGCGTGAGATGATTAATCACGTTCCTCCGCGGCGCGTATGGATCGATGCCAGAGACGGAGGATGCTTCCTTCTCCTCTGCTCTCCCGCTGCCTTTTTAGCAGCCAGTTCTCCCACCTCTCGTCAATTTCTCGAGAAAGAAAGATGCAAATGTTGTCAGGTGGCTGGCCGTGTTTACTTTTGGAGTCGAGGATGTGCTCCGTAACGTTCGCCCACATGCATGATTCAGTGGCAGAAAATAGTCAGCGGCGACCCTCGGGTAAAAGGGCGCGAGCGTGTCGCCCATTTCCATGGCGATGTAGCCCTCGAAACAAAAGAGCACTCGAGATCAAGCAGGATTCCGATTTTATTTTTTGTGTAATTGCCACGTTTCCCGGTGAAGACTGCACTTGTGTTTTTACTGCGAAAGCTCCGAAGGCGGACTTGGTGTCGAAGCCAATAAAATCTGTTCCAGAGTCATGAACTGACTGCACCATACTTCCGCTGGGCTGTCCGGTTCGGTACGCGACACGCATGCCATTTGGAGTAATATTGCACTGAGGCAAAAGGAAAAACAAATATGATCTGCTCCTTAAATTGAATGCTGCATCGGGATTGCTCTCAAACGTTATGTACGGTACCTGAGATGTCACCAACCTTGCCAGAGGACCTCGCCTTTAATCTTTCAGACACGTCCCCCTGCAGCACAATGTGAAACCAGCTGCTTGGTCGCAAACTCTTTTGCACGTTTTCCCCAAGAACCCTAAAAAGCCAGCTCAAAAATGTGGCGACTTTGCCTCCACATAAAGCCTCAGTCTTCATTTGAATCATAATATAACATAATAATACTGACGTTATGACCCGACGTGCGCCGTTAGCATCATCGCTACTTGCAAATGTGACTGATCAAAAAGACGACGCGATTGATTGCTGCTTTCATCCGGCGGCTGCCGGCTAGTTAGTAGCGACTAAGCCGCTAATGTTTCCGCGGGCGGGCTGCGCAAACACCGCTCGCATTTTTTCGTGCTTTCCACTTGACCACTCGGGTGTTGCTTGTTCAAATGATTCAACGGTTTTCTTATCTTGCCTGTCTTTTTTGACGACATACGAGGCACAACAACTTCCTCCTCCGCATCTCGAGAAGGGGTACTTCTCATCTTCGGAAGTCATGGCTGCCCATCAGCTGCGCGTTTCGCTCTAAGTTTGTTCCGATTCCTTTCTGTTTACTGCTTCTTTCATTTCTTGACAGGTTCTGTTGACTTCAACTTGCAAACCCAACGTTAGAAGGGGGACTCCGATTAGCTTGAGTCGCGCACATTCCCGCCACGGCCGATGGAGTCAATTTGCTCACAGCTCGCAGGGCTGTCTCGGTGCGGCCCGGTCTCAAATGGGCCGAGGCCCGGTACTGGTCCGCGGACCGGTGGTTGGGAACCCCTGCTTTAGACAATTGGGAACGGACTAGCGCGTTTTTCAAATCTCCAATCAGAAGCTTTGAAGCGTACCGGCACACAAGTTTTGAGACGTGACTTGTGACTGTGATGGCATCGAGCCGAGCCGAATAAAATGAGGCTTTTACATGTCACGGTGCTCTTTCAATGAACACCACTGAGCAACCGTTCTGGAGTAGAGAACGGATCAAAGGCATTTCAGCAGCTGCCACAAACACATATTAAGTCAGCACTAGGACCATCACTAATTTGTTTTCTCCATCTCAAATATTCTTTTAGCTCCCCTTTGAGCCCACAGGCATCAGATTTGTCAACTTGAATGCTTGGCTTTTTTTTTTTCGGAACAGATTTGTGGCACCACATGCACTTCCTTTCTCCACAATAATAATAATAATTTAAAAAAGCCCTCTTTTTTTTTTTTGGAACTGTCTGCAAAAAGTGAAAGAACCCTACTAACGTGTTTGCTTATTTAGGGATGCTCATAATCCCCTCAGCTATTGTCAGCACTATCCTAAAATATCTTGTAACATTTTGTACCGATGAATGAATCAACAGTATAATCTCTTTGGAAATCCTGCAAAATGTTTAAAAAAAAAAACAACAACAACACTTGGAAGAATTAATTACAGAAGCCATAAGACAAGCTGCTTTTGCTGAATTGCAGTTTCCAGTTGGCCATCATGATGAATCCCAATTAGCACATTGTGCACTGAGATAAGCGGCAGTAATCACTGGGTGGAGGGCCGACTTACTTACTTACTTATAAACCGAAAAGGGGATGCACAATGGGACCCGGCGTCGTGGCGAGCGGCTAATGAGCAGACATGATTCACGCGAGCGTTCCCCCACAGAGAGCCTCGACTTGCACGGGCAGAGTGAAGCGACACATTCCATGAGGCTGCCTGGCGGAGCCGCAAGTGCGAAGAAGTGATTAAAAATGTCTCTTTTGCAGAAGATGGATGAAAGAAAGTCTGAAAAGGCTAACGGCGGAGTTGACCCAATCAAGAGTCGAGTGTAAACATTTTCATCGGTGTGGACGTGGCGGGAAATGTCAGGCTTTATACAACATTGGGTGAAGCTTGCTCAGTAAAACTGAAACGTCTTGGCAGGGGGTGAACTTGCTGGTAACGAGGACTTCAAACTCCAAACTTTTCACACCGCACATGTGATGTGATAATTACACTCCCCAGGTAGTCATTAATGCATCGTGTATAATTGTCTGTGGTGACAACTGCTCAAAACAGGCCATGTGCGGACGGGGAGGTCAGAATTTCACTCTGCACGTTGCAATTTTTTTGTTTTTCACTAGAGTTCGGTCCCCGTGTGCTTTTAACAAACCAAACAAGTAAAAATGTTCATAAAAATTGAACATGTTCAATTTTTTTAACGAACCGTTCACACTTTCAATTGACTTTTACTGTACCTGTAACAATGTCAAATTCAACATTCTTATTCGTATCCTGCAATGCAACTTGAATTTTCGTTTAAAATGGCCTGAACCTTATTTATGATCATTATTACTATCTTATAGTCAAGTCTGATCGTATACTATACCACACTTGACATATTTACAAAGATGATTAGTGGGAAAAGGAATCGTATTGCCTGTAAGAACTTGTACATTTTTCTATCATCTTGTACACTATGCTAAGAGCGTATGCAAAGTTCAAAGAACGTTTGATTAAGTGATGATGAATGAGATGAAAGGGCAGCAATGGAAAAGTTTTCACTTCTTCCTTCTCCCTCTGAACATGCACTGTATGTATAAGCGGGTAAATTGGGTTTTGACACCCTCAAAAATGCCATCTTTGTCAACTTTGCTCCGATAATGCAGGGTTCTAGCCTTTGATGTGCGGGGTGAGCTAAGGTGAAGACTGTCAAATATGCCAGCGGTAGTTGTGAGCTGGGAAATCTCCATCCCGACTTTTAAAGCTCCTCGCGCCGCGATTGGACGAGAGCGATCACGTGGCGCAGTGCAGTCAGTCTCTGTGCCGTGCCTGGAGCCAGCGCTGAGTGGAGCCTGTCTGCCAGCAGCTTCAGCAGCGGCTCGATCTGGAACCCCAGCACACTCACTGACAATTCAACGACCCCCCCTTTTTTTCCTTCTTATTTGCCGAGGATTATTGTTCACCATGGGCGACAAAAAGAGCCCTACCAGGTAATGCGATCGTCCGGCGACCAATCTGCGCTCGCTCGAGGCGTCGCGGGCTCGATCTTTGGACGCGTTTCCTTCACTCGGGGATCGTTGCTGCCTTTTTCAATCGCCGTGCCACAGCTAGCTAGAATCGTGCAGTCACTATGGCGGCTTCTCGCGCCCGACAAGCCAGTCCCTTAACAAAGGGATTTTTGCACGGGCTGCGCCTGGCATTCTCTGAAAGGCTCTTCCGTCTCGAGGCAGCGCGCTGGGCCGCCCGATGTCGAATTGGACATTGTTTAGTATCGCGCGACACGTTAAGCTTCGATGCCGAAAACGACGAGCGCTGCCTGCTAGGCTAACTGGCGAGATCCAATCGGACGGCGTTTCGCAGTCGTCCGCTCGTCGGCAATTAGGAGATTACCGACGAGGTCCACTTGGTGGGACGCGAAGCCAAAAATTCGGGCACGAAGCCCCCGACCCTCTTGGCGCCGTCCCTTGAAACGTCTGGTCTTGTCGCCCCTGGTTCGCCCGGAATCGCCGCTTCGTGGTCATTTCGGAAATGTGTCAATAACGGGCTTGCGCGTCTCAACTCACTGGAACGCGCGCGCTTGTGTGTGTTTGTGTCTTGTTTGTCAGGCCAAAAAGACAAGCCAAGCAAGCTGACGACGGCTACTGGGACTGTAGCGTCTGCACCTTTCGGAACACAGCCGAAGCTTTTAAATGCAGCATCTGCGATGTGAGGAAGGGCACATCAACAAGGTATCGTAGCGCTCGCTCGCTCGCTCTCTCTCTTTTTCTCCCCCCCCCCCAGGCTTTTAAATGCAGCATCTGCGATGTGAGGAAAGGCACATCAACAAGGTATCGTAGCGCTCGCTCTCTCCCCCCCCCCCCTCTCCTCTGGAAGCAAGCACCCGTAGTGCGTCGATATTGGAGAAACAGCAGCGGAGTGGAGAAAAGGTGAAAGGTGTGTGCGCCAGTCTGCTTGGTTCCATACTCGTTTGGATTTGCTGATTAATTGTGGCTGGTTGGAAGTTGCTCGGATGGAGAAACAGCAGCCCAGTGGGGAAAAGGTGAAAGGTGTGTGCGCCAGTCTGCTCGGTTCCATACTCGTTTGGATTTGCTGATTAATTGTGCGCGGCATGCTTGTGCAGCGTTCAATGAAGGGACATTGAAGAGTTGGACATCAGTGTGTGTGTGTGTGTGTGTGTGTGTGTGTGTGTGTCATTTGGTGGCCAGCACAACGTGATGGTTGTTTTCCATGTCTGCTTCCGAATGTACTCCAGTTCCTTTATTCCGTTGAGGTTATCGCAATGTATGTACCAGCCGGGTTTACATGGAGCCTTTTTTTTGGCAATCATTCCGAATGACGATTTCCTGGTCACCCGTTTACTTGTAATGTGATTTTTCCATCCGTCAGATCAGCACAGTCGCTGTGATAGCGTTAACACTTTTTCTTCAAGCGACGTCTTGATAAAAACAAGTTGCAAGTACTTTAAAAGTTCTCCTGTCGCGGACGAGTTCTGGTATGACGGTGCCATTTTAACCTGTGTATACAATGACTCCATATTGACATCAAAATGGAGAATGAGCTGGGCAGGCGCCTAAGTTGCAAGTACTTTAAAACAAGTTCTCCTGTCGCGGATGAGTTCTAGTAAGACGGTGCCATTTTAACCTGTGTGTACAATGACTCCAGGTTGACATCAAAATGGAGAATGAGCAGGGCAGGCGCCTGTGAATCCCAATGTAATTCCATTCCGATTCAGCCTTTTTTATTCTGACGGGGTTGCTTCATTCTAATCGGAATCCCCGGCCCCATGTCAACTTGGTATGTCGAGCGCGCTTGTCTTCAGTGAGAAGAAATGTTGTGGTGACATTTCTCAGAAGACACTGAGATGAAATCACCGAATCACATCTGATGGTGGGATTCCCTTCAGGTTCTGAATAACGACGCCCCCGCTTTCCTGGCAGCGAGTGTTTTCGATGACAAATAAGTGTGCGGCACAACTTTTGTTTGCGCTCGTCATCGGTTGCGCGCTGAGACTGAAACACGGATGAGTCATTTGTGGTTTTCAGATGAGCCCTTTGGCTTCTAACCTTGCCACTTGTGGGTTTACATCGAGCGCTGGGGAGAGCGTACCTCTGCCGTTTGACTGAGAATCCTGAGCGCTGGGGCCCGTCAGGGCCGGGGGAGAGCGTACCTCTGCCGTTTGACTGAGAATCCGAAAGGTGGACTTCCAGCATTATGGTCTGCCTCCCCCTCCCCCACGTCCTTTTTCTCCCCCGGCAGCGTGCTTCGGAGCACCGCGGCTGATGATGCATGCCGAGCACGCTCCGCATAAAAGCAGGAAACAGATCGCCGTGTCCTAGCCGCCCCGCCGTGGCGCTTTGGCAAAAGTCCGCTCCTTTCTATTTGGCCGGTGACATCACCGCGGTGCTTGTCATGTCGATCTGTTTGATCTGAGAGCAAAACCCTTTGATTTGTGCATTTGTTACGTTGTTGGCTGGCCTTTCATTTTAATGAGTACCAGTGCTTCCCACTGAATTCAATTACGGAGGATTGGCGGAGGCATTTCGCTGTCATGTCACGGAACAACTGTCTCATGTTGCTTGGTGTTTTAAACGGTGACGCGCTTCTGCTCTGTGAAGGACACGCTCATCCGAAGCTGCCTTGAGCAAAGTTGTTTGGCGTTCCTACGATTGGATCAGGCTGGGACAACGCTGATTTCAGAGAAGAACTTTGTCCGCCTGTTCCTCTGTCGGTCCTGCCTTGCGTCAGCTACCTTCATTTTGTAGTTCATTAACAATGCGACGTCAACACTGAAGGTGATGGCGGCGGTTTGCGGTTCCCCTCGCGGATCAGCTCCCACTTTTGTGTTCTTCTGGTCTGCTTGGCGTTTCTACGATTTGATCAGACTGGGACAACGCTGATTTCAGAGAAGAACTTTGTCCACCTATTCCTCTGTCGGTCCTGCCTTGCGTCAGCGGATCAGCTCCCACTTTTGTGTTCTTCTGGTCTGGGATGGGACTGAGTGAATCGATGCGCGTTTGATTCTCGGTCTCCACTTGCAGTTCTTAGCGCGGAATGAAAATGGGGAACCAAGTGAGAATGCGAGCTCCCAATAGGCGAGAGGAGGCCATCATTCCCTTGAAGAGGTAAAAATGAAACTTAACGAGCATTTTGAAACGCGGACAAGATATTTGTAGAGTTGCCAGTTGTGGGCAAAGCGGGGCCGTCTGCCGGAGCAAAGTCGGCACAACCGAGGAACGAAGTAGCGTCCCTTACCTTGATGCGCTTCAGCGAGAGATCTGACTAAAATCAACATAGTCCGCATTTAGACTGAAGAATGCTGCGTGTGGATCTTCATTTTGCTCATTTTATTCCAGAGCTGACTTGCGGCGGGCTCTTGGGCTTTGTGCTCACCATTGAATGCGTCACTGTTGACAAGAGTCACAATATTTGGTGCAAGTTATTTGCTTGACAAGACTGTACATCCAAAGTCTTTTGCCAGCTTTCTGTTGTTTTAAATTCACATATCAACTAAGTATACCAAAAAAAAAATTTAAAAGATTGTATCTGTTTGCAGGATCCAGCATGTTTCCATCTTAGGGCCAAAATAGTGCAAATTTGTGAGAATGTGACTTGAATCGGCTCTTTCTGCCCGCTTTTTTTTTTTACGTAGAAACGAAGACAGAGCAGTTAAATATTCAGCAACGGCAAACTACACATCGGACAGATCCACTAATTTAGTCGGCTAATGGCGGACGCACGACTTAGCTGACTCGTAATGGCAGCTGTCGTATCGTCCGAGTGAGTATCCTGTCTTCTACTGACATCAGCTGTCGGCGCCGACATCAATACGAAACCATCCCCAAATCACGTTCCATCGTTAGTTTCATCCACAAGGCTATCGCTAATTCATCAAAATACGCTGTCATCGGTTAAAATTGTATCCTCCGGTGCCAGCTCACGTTAGCGAGTCGCGGCAAGCTGGGCGGCCATTTGCGCCCGGCCAGCGAGCCGTCGCTAGCGGCAAGTTCCCGCTCGGCTTGCGACAGTCGCAGAGGCGCAATGCTTTTGATGCTGACAGTCTGACACTGTTGCAGTTCCCACAGATCAATTAAGAAGAAAAAAAAAAAAAAAGGGCTTACGCAAGTAGAGAAAGAAAAGCAGTTGTTGAAACATCGCTTCTGGTTTGCGGCTGTTGACCATTTCGCTAAGCGTTGCAGCCCTTGTCAGTTGATAAATTATTCCATTTCATTCTTCTTCCACGATCGCAGTATTAATCGCAGTGCTGGCCCATATGATGTGTTCTTCAGAGGAGTGGGGGGGGGGGGGATCTGGTTTATTTCCGTTCCCCTTGAAGGCACGTTGTATTATGTTACGGTCTCCAGAGCTTGCACTCTACCGAGCTTTCAGAGAAGCATCTGTTGGATTTGCGGTCGCTCATCGTTGTGAGTGAATTGGACGGTCGATCCTCACGCATGAAATTTGGAGCGGCTCGACAGAACCTTGTTCAATGATCAGTATGTGTTTCTAAATGGCAGCCGTTTGAAGCGTTGCCACACCAGAAAATTGAAGACGGAAGCGGTCAGCAGACTTTTCACTCAAAGCGGAATCACCCGATACTTTGTCAAGTCGGGCAGAGTCGGTAACCCGGTTTTTGACAGCGTTGTGACAGTTGAATTCATGTTCGATAAACCGAACAACTGCGCGACTCGATCGTCATTGCGGACGTTGCTAGAATGAGTCCGTGGACGTTAAGGCAGAGGAGAGACACTGTGTACGATTCATGATGATGGACAGGTAAAAGCTCGCCCCGCGTCAAAGTTTGAACTTGGAAAACCCGCCGCGGGCGGGCCCGGCCCCAGGTAACCGTCAGGTCGCCGTTTTCATTTGTCTTCGCGGAGCCAAAGAATGTGCGTTAACAAGGGCAAACTCCGGCGCTGACATTAGCATCTGGGGACAGTTCCTCCCCCATCAGAGTGCAGCCTAACGAACCTGTTGACCCGGTCCTGCGCGGTGATGTAACTCGATACCCGGGGAGGCTAAATCGAGCCTCTACCTCTGTGACTGTGAAACAAGACAGCCGTCTGTCTGCCTTTTGCACCTGACCCCAATGCCCGTTCGCCGCTCGATTCTTTGCGAGATGTTGGCGCTCGCCAACCTTTCTGCCGTCGGAAGCCCAGTTGCGCAGAGTTGTGCGCTTTGGACTGGAGTTTGCTTTGCGCTGATGTTTGCTCTGCTCTTCTGGGAGCCCCCCCCCTCCCCCCCACCCCCGGGGGGCCCCGGGAGAAAACATTAAGAGCCCTCTAAAGTTGATAGATGGGAGCCATCGCGTGAACTCTTAAGGTACCTCGGTCGGCGACTGCTGCCGTGCCGCCGTCTCCCTTTTTCGCCCATTTTCAAATTGCTTCCATCCAAATGAAATACTTTGGGTGTGATCTCAAAGCAGGGCTCCGTCGACAAGGGTCCAAGCGGCGCCGCCTTCATTGCTGCCGACGAAAGACAAATGGAATTCACAGAAGCCACACTTTAGTTTTTTTGTCATGATTCCGAAGCCGTTGCGGTGCATCGCGCTCTCCGTGTGCTTGTGAATCACATTCGGCCGCAGGTGTCAAACTCAAGGCCCACGGGCCAGATTTGGCCCGCCACATTTTTTTGGGTGTGGCCCGCGAAAACAAAACCAAACATGTTCAACTTGCACGACGCTTGCTAAAATCTGCACCAAAAGAGAGAGACTGTGAACATTTTCTTGTTGCCAAACCTCTCATGACAGTAAACTAAATAAGAATTTTTATTCTTGACCTGTTGATATAGTTTCAGTTATAATGGTGACAAAAATGTGTTTGCTCCACAGTAAATAGTGTCAATTTTTCTTTGGGATTTTTTTTTTCTGTCTCCCCGTCCCCAAAAAAACTTGCAAAGCGACTTGACAGTCTGTGACTTGATTTCTCATTGCTGTAAAACAACGGCCGTTGCATAATTGACAGCTGTTGTGACATGCGCGGTCAAAAAAAAATGGACCACGGAAATTACCTCATGCCAGCAGATTTGTACAATAAATGTGCTCACATTCATGGATTCGAATATTCAGACGTTTTCAATGCAGATTATGTCACGTGTAAATTGTCATGGACACTCGGTGCCACGGCTCGCCGCTCGCCAATATCGCGGAGAGATCTCTTGTCGCCTTCATTTTTCAAGCATCGGCGGCAACGGCTGCGGGAGTTGCATTTTTGGTGGAAAAATGCAAGCGGGAGTGACGGATGAAAATGAACGTGACCAATGCCGGAGTTATGATCGCGCTTTGGTGTGTGCCTATTGGAAAGTAAAGGATAGGTGTGCCCCCCCCCTTTTTTTTTTGCCCCCATTTTTTTTTTTTTGTCATTCACAATAATGGAGATGGTATAATCCTTCCACTCCACAACTGTCACATTTAGATGAAAAGGTTTTGGAAAATGGCGTTACGTAAGTCGGGCACGCCGGCACTCAATTTCTTGTCTTAACTTCCTCACGCTCTGCCCCCTCCTGCCCCGCTCATAGGAAACCAACCGCCTTGCCTTATCCAGCATTACCAGTATCTGCACTCCAACCGTACGCGGGTGTTTTTGTGGGGCGTCCTCATCTTTAGACGCTACTTGCCAGATTTAAAAGTTCTTAACGACTTTGTGGGATTTGACAGAGCGGAAGCGATTCGCTACAATAGCCGATTCTGCGCCCTGACAAAACTGGCAAATGTTGAGCGCTGAATTGTGGCACGTACCGTTCAGGGGGAAAAGACCGTCCGTGCAAAGCAACTGAGCGTAACCGCGGGGTGGGAGGTGGGGTGGCGTGGGGGGTGTCTCCAAAGAGTTCATCAAAAAGACTTTCGAGGACAAGCGCAAGAGAGAATGAGGGCATTCGTCAATGTTGAGTCACCGCTCGCTGGAACATAACAAAGCATACAGATCGAGAGGAGATTATTACTCGGCTAAAGCTTTGCCGCGACGTGGTCGGCGACGGCGTGCGTGCGCGTTGCAGGAGAGACGGGCTATGGATGGCGCTTTAAGCGGGATGTGCTCATTCAGCCAAGAGTCTCAAGGGGCTCCAAAGCAGAATGATGCACGTCATTATCCATTGAGCGGGAGTCAGTGCCGACAGTTTTTTTTTCTCTCCCTCTCTCTCTCTCTCTCTCTCTCTCTTCATCGCAGCACCATCAAGCTGGGCAAGGGAATCGGCTCCGAGTACGATTATAGCGCCACCGCGCTTGCGATGAGAATGAGGCGCAATTTTTCCCGTTGACAGCAAATGAGATGAGATGGGGACAAAGTTATAAGAAGCGCCGCGTGCGCTATGACAACTCTCATAACCGCTTCCCTCATCTTGGTTTCGTGTCATCGGAAGTGGCGACAACGCCGGCGCTTTTCATTATTTGCCGAAAATGCGAATCACGACAAAGCGGAGAAACCCCTCGGGATGGAATGCTGCGTCACTCTCCCTCCATGAATCCGAGATTTGTGCTCGCGTGTCGAACACACACAACACACGATCCTCCGCTGCAGTTGAATGAATGTGTTGTTTGAGGAATTCCGTTTGTGTGCGGCGAGATTGCGAGACTCGAGCTTGGGGTTTTCTGAAATGTGCCAGATGGCAAAAAGTGTGCAAACAATGTGCGCCGCAACGCTTCCTCGCAAACGCTGCTCTGAACCAGACGAATGCAGATGTTTCTCAGGGATGGGCCCCGCAGACTTGATTCGATTCATTTCGATACAAAGCCTTCCATGTACACGATGACCGTGTTTTTTCACTTGTGGGATGCCAGCATAGAAGAGATCACCACCTTTGTTTTTATGGTACATTTTCCTTGACGTTCATTACGAATCCAGACATTTTGGCTTTTCGAAGTCTCATAAACATAAATGACCGTGTGCCTACTTTTAAAAGGGCGGACGTTTTATTTCCTGAGCAAAATAAATTCCGGAAATGTACCGCGTTCTTATTTTTTTAAATAAAATGTAGCCATGTACTTGTACTCACTTGCGCATGACATCACATTTTTTTGTATTCTCTAAAAGAGATTCGAATAATAATCGTGTTTTCGTGATGGCCGGATAGCCTCTTTGGGGTGCGCCCAACTTCCACGGCTTCCGTTGTGCGTTGTTGTTTGCTAAGCAATTATTGCGCTCGATTAAGAAACCTTCAAGTCAGTTGCCACCCGTGTACTTCTTTACCGCTAACGCTGAAAAGTATCGTCGCCCTTTTGTTTTTCACGCTGTATTGAGCGGTGACTTGGGAGCAGGAAAGCTCAAAGCGCCGCTCGATCTAAAAATCAAAGCGGCAAGTGGTTTTGCTCCCCCTCAAAGCAAATGGGACTTCAGCGAGAGGTGAGGCGGACGCCTACTTAAAGCCGCGGCGGTTCCGAAAAGGTCGCTGTGGGGGGGCCTAATGTGCCGTGAGGACGTGAGGGCGCTGGCAGATGAGAAGAGGAAAAGAGAGTGAGAATGATGGAGTGGCACCCCAGACAAATAAGTGATGTGAGCAATGTGACACCTGGCTACTGCTGCGGAGCAGCTCATACTTGCTCCGTGCCTTTGCCACGACACGCCGTCTGCACGCCCGAGACTCGCGGGCGGTTTACAACCCGAAAGGTCAGTCCAGTCATGGAAGGGGGGGGGAAAGAAAATCCCTTTGGTTGTGTGAAGTGCGTCCCTCTGTGCCAAACGCTCGCCACGAGCACATTCAGTTCAGGTTTACTGACTGACTAGAATCTCGGGAGCCATAAAAATGCAACGTCCACACTCTTGAGTTTTGTTCTGAACCGCCTCGCTACGTATTGACGCTGCAAGTAATTGGAATGTGGGCGTGCTTTTTTTTTTTTTTTTTTTGGCATTGCCGTGGCTTTTTGTGTCGACGCTCAAAGCAGGCAAACTAAAGACAATGTTGTCACAAATGCCATTTGTTCAAATCGTTTATATTTGTTGCGATTTGAAAAGAAAACGATGAGTGCCGTCCAGAGAAAGTCATTTTCACATACAAAGTAAAAAAAAAACAAAAAAAAAACAACAACTATGTATCTTGCCTGTAATGTCTATTCTGTGCGGATTGAGTCGCTGTTGCTGCTTTCGCGTTGGCAACGGTGGGGATTTCTCACCATTTCACCTTTGCTGATTCCTATTCAAAGGGCAATTAGCGCTGCGTGTTTTTTCTCTCTCGAACTAATTAGATTTTCTTTCACTTTGACGTCCTTTTAGAGCAGCATTTGCAGACCCGTGTTTCCGTGATTGGAATTACTGCCAGTAGAAAACGTGCATTGGAATGCAACGTTTTCCACCAAATGAAAAGCTCTTCTAAAAAAGGGAGTAAATCATAAACAAAAAAAAAACCACCGCCATCCTTCTCCATCTAGGATCTGCTCTCTCAATGTTTTGCGTCAAGCCGTGTGGTTTTTGTAAACGAGAGCGGGGCGCTGAATTTCATCTCGCTTTTTAAGGGAGACACTTTTTTTCTCTATGTAGTTGTGTTTTATTGCATCTTATCTTTCTTCCGTTTCATGCGTCTTCTGACTTTGATGAGGTGAGAAACTTAAGTTTTCATCCGCCTTGCCCATCCCCCACCCCTGAAATAAAATCTGTGTCCTTCTCCTCAGCCGTTTGCCTAGAAAGAAACAAAAACAGGAGAGCCTTGTTCTCTGCCGTCGTTAAATTGCGTCGCGGGCTCCGGCCGATGTGGCCGCGCGGCACCGTTTTCGCAGCCGAAGTGAACACGGGCCCAAACGGAGCCGAGCCCCGCCGGTGCTGCTTGTTGTGTGCTGGAATAGCCACTTCTTATTCCTTCTTTTGAAACGAGCCCAAAAAAAGAGGACGACGGTTGTCGTGATCAGACAACGATTACAACGCTCGCATTAAAAGCCCCGAAATCCTGACTGCAAGGGGGGGAGATGAAGGCCTGAATGGAAAATGCTTCTGTCACTAAGTGAGAATGGAGAGAGAGAAACAGTCGAGAGCCGGGCGCTTCTTCAGGCACTGTCTGTCCTCATTTAACCTGCTGAGCGTGCGCTTGCACACACACACACACACACACACACACACACACACACCCACACACACACACACACACACACACACGCCCACACACACACACACACACGAATGACCCGATCCAATGTCACAACACTTTTGCACTTGCCTTGATCAATTGTATGCTCAGGGGGTACACCAGATGCGGTTTTATTTATCATGCCGTGGTGCAGTGACACATCCAAGTCGCAATGTAACCTCAGCTTTTTTTTTTTTTTTAATTGTGCATTTGTTTACAGTCAATGAAGCTGCATACCATACTGTACCGCACACACACACACACACACCACAAAAACCCCCCAGTTCTGCAACAAGGCTCGCTTCACGATGGAGGAGGGAGGGGCCTCCCATGCGTCCGCATAATCCTCAAAGTGTCATGCAAGTGTTGACACAGATGAATGCGTGACGATCATTTGTTGGTTCATGCTTGTCAGCACATGACGGGGATCTTTTGTAGTTCAAACAAAACCCCCCACGGCCTCCCCATATGCGCCGTGTAAGGGATGTGCTGCGAGATCAGGATGCGTGCGAGTCATGTGGCCACCGGCTCTGAAGCTCGGCGACCAAATTGGCGCACAAACACACGTACAAAAACAGGCACAGCCTTTTTTCGGGGGGTAAATGTCACAGAATTTGACTTGACTGAGCGCAGGGATGAAATAAATCCCTTTTGTGCTGGTGCTCAATGTTGGTATTGGCTGTGTGATGTGTCAATGAGTCAGTGCACGGTCGTTGGTCTGAGTTGGGTCCCTCTGTGTGTCTGAGCTCTTTCGTTTCCAGCCCTCGCATTCACTCATCGCGGCAGGAAATAATTGCCTGTCCTCTTCAGCTTCTTGAGTTAAGGAGCTGCCTGCGTTCACTCGGGCTTTCCCGTTGCTCGCGCTCCATCTCAATCTCTTTCACCCGTTCTCTCCATGAATCGCCTTCTGCGTGTTCTGACGGGCTTCCGCTGTCTCGCTCTGATGCTTCACATCAAGAAATACAGAGATGCCAAGTTTTCCGATGCCAGTCGCTACGTGTTTCGCGAGATGACGGGCCAAAGTGGACATTTTGCGTGCGGGGTGAACTTTGAGTGAGCGAGCAAGACAGCCAGTGGCTATCACACACGTGCAGTACTGCAGCGTGTGATTGATTGGCACAAGTCGCGAGAATTCTTGTGTTGTTGTGAGTCTTTCCGGTGGTTTGTCTGGGTCGCCAATCTTTCCTCACAAAATGCGAAATGTTCTTGACACAAAAAAAAAAAACCCTCTTGACAAATAGTATCTGAGCTGAGAAGCGTAGCTTCACCGAGATCCGACTACGTTAGGAGCTTTTCAAGATAGCACCAGTAACTTTGGGCCTTCCTGTGACCAATGACAACACATCCTGCCGACAGCTTCAGAATCGATGCGTACACAAGAGGGGCGGCCGCCAGTCGTCCGTTGCAGTGCAAAGGGGAGGTAAGATAGCGTCAAAGGATTTCCCGCTGCGAGGGCTTGCGCTCACTCGGTGTGACTCGCCAGGAACGTCTTGGCAGCGAGCAGCGTGTTGGGGGAGCAATTTCAACAGTTGGACTCCCGAGTCGGCTCCAGGTTGGGCCTCCTCTTGCAAAAGCATTCTCACGCTTTATATTGGATCGGCTTTGATGGTTCTTGCCGCATGAAGCGGAGAATATTCGTTCATTTATGTCATGCAATGTGTCCATATTTAATGACTATCAATGCCGCTTGCTTGTTTTCATGATGAAAAAAAAAGTCCACGTAATTGACCCATGTTGTGCGTTCAAGTTTGACCACTAAGTCAATGTCGGTTGCTGCTGCAGCACCAAACCACTGAGCCCACAACGTAACCACAAGCCAGCTTCTGCTCTCGTCGCAAACCGTGACACACATCAGCAGTGTTGATTTTAATCAATATTTCGTTTCCCCCCCTCCTGGATAAACAGGCACTTGTAATTAATTCCCCGCCCATTACTGGATATACGATTCAAGCATGACCGGGTATTGCGGTACGGAAGCCTGATGCGCCGTTGGCCGAATGTCCGCATTTTGTACTTCTGCAATCAATGTGGGCTTTCCCAGCCTCAAATCATGGCCGAGAGAATGTTCAGGTCCTGGAAGGAATGCAGTATGAGATACTTTGCGACGAGTATCGAAAAGCGAAAACGCTGATACACACATTGACACGCGTGCCGCACATCTCTTGATGCCGAGTCAATATTCATTTATGGTTAATATTCATTATTTATGGACTAGTTTTGGGCTGGAACAAAATGACAAATGAGTTGTGATACTTGATTGAACCGCAATCCGGGCTAGTGGAATAATAAGCGGGTTGCACAGCACAGCTAAGACACACCTGTGGACAAAATGCCGTTTCTTTAGCCGGGTACTGCTCCCCACGGTCTGGTCGCTGGGGACTCCTCGGCTTGATGGGATATTTTACAAACGAAAAGCCAAGATGAGATGAATGTTTTCAGTCCATATTAGCATTTATGAGCCCATTAATGGTCCCCGAAGGGCAAGAGCCCGGGGGCGCCGTCGAACCACGCAAAAAAAAAAATAAAAAAGCATCGTGCCAAAGCCCCACGGCTCATCATCATTGGCGACAGCTGGTGTATTGATTTGAGAGCGGTGCGAAGCATCGTGACATGATGCTCTATTATGGCCCCATTGATTGACTTGTGGTCAACTCCGCAATCCCGCCCGCTGCGCTCGCGGTGGAACTGTCTGAAATAGCCGGGCCCCTGGGGGATTAGATGCATTTGTTGCGATAATCTGACTGTCTAATGTTTGAAAGTGTTGGGGGGGGATTAGATGCATTTGTTGTGGGCCGCAGAGCGATAATCTGACTGTCTAATGTTTGAAAGTGTTGGCCAAGTAGACGACAAGGAGTGTTAAGACTCTGCCGAACTCTTGAACAGCCTTCGTGCGCTTGCTTGCGAAGCATTTCAATGTCTTGGATCTTATTTTTTAAACTTGTGAGTATGAGGTTGTCAAGATGCTTCGCCAGTATGGATCGACAACGGGAGCCGAGGTGCTGACATATTGATTCTTCTTTGGACTCTTTATTATTATTATTACTTTGTCTGTTTGAGTAACGATGCGGCTTATGCTAGCTAGCACAGGACAGGCTGAGCTTCGGGCACCTGCGAGAGTCCCGGCGGCGCGGCAGCTCCATCGCGTCTCGACTCTGTGACGAATGGGGCCGTGCCTGCTGTAATCAGATTAGAAGACCTCGGCGATGTGTTGCAAATGTCCCACCTTGCGATCCCCGCCGTTCGTTTTATGACGGCCGCGCTCTAATGAGATTAGCTCTCAAACAGCGCCGCACGAGAGCTACCGGGAGTGGCGGCCCTTTCGTGCGCGAGCTGCTCGCTCGTTGCCTGTTGCGTGAGCACACTTGGCCGCGGGGGCTCCATCAAGAGGCTAATCCATAGTTGGCTGTCCTCCACAGGAAACCCAGGATCAACTCCCAGCTGGTGGCCCAGCAGGCGGCCCAGCAGTATCCCATGCCGCCCCCGGCTAAAAAAGAGCGACGGGAGCGAAGCGAGCGCCCGGACAGGGAGCGGGCGGACGGCGAAGGAGAGAGCGCCGTCGGGGAGGCTCGCCCCGAAAGCGAGCGCCCCGAGATAGTGAGGCCCGAGAGAGACACGCCTCCTCCCGAGAAGGACAAGAGTGACAAGGAGCAGCCGGTCCAAGACAAAGCCGACAGAGAGAAAGACATCATCCCGTCCATCACAAAGAAGCCCCCCGGCATCAAAAAGAGCAGGTGAGTGGGCGCCGAGGCGGGGAAGGAGACCTTTTTGCCAAGGGGGCCCGTCGCCTGACCGCTCTTTTGTGTCGGTCCTCCCGCAGACCCAAATCCGACAGCCACCCGAGTCCACCCAGTGACAAGCAGAGCATACAGTCTGGCAAATCGGCAACCAAGACCAACAAGAACAATCACATTTCCAGGTCTGTGTCTCACGTAACGGCCCCGCTCGAATGTCAAGGTGCCCGCTGGACAATGATTGCGGGCAACGCCGACGGATGCGGCGAGTGGGAAGGCGCGCTCGCGCTTGTCTTCGCGGCCCCGATGCGCCGCTGAAGCCGCTGACCTTTTCTCCCGAATTCTCTCCCTCAGGCCCAAACTGAAGAACGTCGACCGCAGCACGGCGCAGCAGCTGGCCATCACCGTGGGCAACGTGACGGTGATCATCACAGACTTTAAGGAGAAGAGCCGCTCCTCGTCCACGTCCTCGTCCACCATCACGTCGAGCACGGGCTCCGAACAGCAGCACCAGAGCTCCGGCTCGGAGAGCATGGACAAAGGCTCGTCGCGCGCCTCCACGCCCAAAGGCGATCTCTCCGTGGGGCACGACGAGTCCTTCTGAGGGCCGCCGGCCCCGTTCTCCGTTGACCCCGCCCACTCGACCCCCTTTTCACACACCCCCACGTTGGACACGATGGATCGCAAAGGGTGGGGGGAGAGACTTTTGACCTTCCCCCCTCGGCGGCGCTGCCTCCATTCCATGACCCACCTGGATGCGGCCTGGAGGAAGGTAGCGCGGGTGCACCCCGGCGCGCAAAAGAAGGTCTCCGGCGGGAGCGGGAACAGGAGCCGCGGACTACACGAGCGTTAACGCCCATGCTAGCGTCAAGACACTTGTATGTATTGTTTTATATTTGGACGTGGATGTGAGGCCAAGTCGACCTTTTAGTTTTTGTCCAACATTTCTCCGCCAGGCACAATAACCACCCTTGTTTTGTTATTATTATTATTTGTACCCTTATTTATTACCTGTTGCACCTGTATTCTTTGATATTTTTTCCTGATGATGTTGAAGCTTGGCTGCTTAGCTCTGCCGACCGACCGATCGTTCCCTCAGTGTTTTTAATGCAGTTTGAAATGATGCCAGATCACACACACACACACACACACACACACACAAAAAGGTGCTAGATACACTGTGAAAAGTTTTGCAGATCTCCCAATCACTCAACGTGATGAAGAATCCGATCGAACGTGACTCCCTTCCCTCCACAATACTGTCTCACTCTGAACACTGTTGGGACCTTCCTCATGGCTGCTGCTGTGTGCGTCACAAGTCCAAATAGTCCACTTTGAACGAATAATCTTATCCAGTATTGTTGTGTCCTTAACTGTACAGTGTAGGCTGTTGTGTAAAACACTAAAAGCTGTAGGTATTTGCTCCGTTTCCGTTGTGCAAATGTTGAGTTTTCCTGGCTCGAGGTGAAGTTGGAAATTGGGAGTTTCTCCCGAGGCGACTGAAGGAACGGGTGCGCGGCGGTTCGTCTCGGTGAAACCGATGCGGGTCTGTCGGCATCTGACATTTTTCTCGTGACACCGAAAAACCCCGCGAGAAGCAACCGCAAACCAGTTCAGTTCTTGACAGTTTCATGTCGTTCTTGTTTCTTTTTTTTTTTTTTTTTTTTTTTTTTTTTGCTCAATCATAATTTAAAGGCCGCGGTCATCCGGAGGCGAACCTCAAATCACAATCGCGCTTTCCTATTTTCGAACCGCGAGGCTTTGTCCGAGGGTTCTCATTGACTTCCACCCGACGCTGATACGAGAACAACCTAATTTCCTTTTCCCTGTATGAAATTGTATAAAGAATAAATGTGTATATGATATCTTAGTTTTATTTATTGAAGGACCAAAGGAATTTCATATTGACATGATACATAGAGGAATAACAATTTGAAATGCAATTACTGCAAATTATCTAATGTTTGAGATGAATAACAGTTGAAATAAATAAAGACTAATATAATCCCTGTTAATGGTCTTCTTCTTGTTCAATCTTGCTGTGCGCGGCACGCCGGACACGGGCTGAGTGGACCCACCACTCAATGTAGATGTAGCCCCGCCCCCGCCAGCACCCCGCGCCTGCAACAGCTCAGGTTGTGACCGAGGTCCGTGCCGGCAAAATTTGAGGGCGCCATTTCACAGGCACTTTCTCACCAGGGGAGAATCATTTTTGCAACTCATATCGTTTATTTCTTTCAGACTTTTTTGAATGGCTTTTTTTTAAGAAATGGCTCCAATGTCATCATGTGCTTTATTGCGTACAAATAATGCCATCAGTGTTCAAAGTGGGGGAGAAGCCAAGTGAATAAAATGGGCTGAAATGTTGGAATTTTTTTTTTTTTTTTTACACAACCCAAAATAACCAGCCCCCGTTTTGTCACGCAATCTTTCCGAAATGGGCCGAAAGCAGCCGTCGTTTCGCTTGCCTTATCTGCCACCGCAAAGTAGCGCAAGTGAAAAGATTTGTGTTCAACTTTTGCCAAATGGTCATCGGAGTAAACGGTGCATCGCTTGTACATATCGTTTTCACACCTGCAAACACGATGAAATGGCATCGAAGCTGACGTCTCTCGTCCCTCGTTTCCTCTCCGCGCAAGCAGTTCTGTTCTTGTGTGCCACCAGTAACCTTAATTTACTGTGTAAAGATGGTTACATTTTTTTTATTTTTTAGCTTTGTTTGTCAGAGATGCAAATAGAGAGAACGCTTGTTTACCGACTGTATCCCTTCAACGCGAGACCCCGACTCCGTGTCTTGTACAAACTCATTTCTTCCTCTAAGATGTCTTGTGCAAATGCTTTTGGAATTTATTGCTCTGTTTGAAAAGAAAGGCGGGAACATTTGCCGGACAGTCGGAGAATCCATTTCTTTGTTTAATGCTTTACGTTTTCCTTCTTGGGTTTGAGCTGATGTGTCATTGTTCCACCCCGCTTCCACGTTTCTTTTGTTGAAATGTGCGTCGCGTTTTCAAGCGGATCACAGCTTCTTCGTCCAGCTTCTGATGTTGAAATAGGACCCGTTCCTGGCATGTGCACGACTTTGCGCTTATCGGCTTAGCCTGATCATTTCCCCTTCTTGCTTCAAATAGAAATGTCTATTTATGAATTTTGCTTGTAGTTTTTCACAAATAAAATTGTTGAAGTTTTCTCTGTTTTGCTGTCTGCTCTGTGTCTTTCCGCAACGAATGCAACGGCGGGGTGAGCGTCTCTGGCCGGGGCGGGGCGCTTTATTGATTGAGCTGTACTCTGGGAGTGTTTGTTGGCACAAGTGTACTCACACTTGACATGAGCGAGCCCATAAATTGTTGACAAGAGCTTTCAATCATCCAGTCCCTCTTCCCTTCCGTCGCAGGCTGTGAGGCTGCCAATGTAGAATCTCCCGCCAACCGCTGACTTCCTTTTGGACCAAAAATCCTCTCCTTAACCGCCGATCCTTCAATAATGTTCGACCGAGAAGGGCGTGCCTGCTTAATAATATCATTTCATTAGTCTGCTTTCTGTTTTTTCATCACTTTTTATTTAATTTGTCATGTACGAAGAGTTGCTATACTTATTTATTTGTAATTGTCACTGGCGGAGCTAGAGGGGAAAGAGGGGGGCACTGACACCCCCCGCCGCCACAAAATATGCTTGGATTCCCCGTCCCCTCCCCTCAGGTGTAAGGCCAGATGATATTAGCAGCATCTGTCAAAATGATCCGGTGAAGTTGTCCTCCACGAGATGCGTGCAGCTGTCTGTGTCATGTGTCGATCAGAGGGCGCCCAGCCTTTTTTGACCCAAGATCAAATTTTCAAGCAACCAACCTGACGATCGACCTTTTACACGCGCGCACGCAGTGTGATGTCTGCCTTTGAATGCCGTCTGCCATTTGACCTGAAGTCATGTTTTGCTCCTACTAGTTCATTCACCAAAACGCTACACTCTTAATATCACACAGACGCGGCTTCACAACAGTGGCATACCCATTTAGGTTATCTTGCACCGCAACCAAGCTGAGCCATATGCTGTGGTGTGGCTTTCACCACTTCCGCCCCACCCCCATGATGAACGGGGGCTGTCCTGCTCTGTGTTTTGATTGGGTTTAGCGTTGTGTTTTCCCCTGTTCCCCTTTCTTCACGTCTTGTTTGTCTCGTAAGGTTTTTGTGCGTGCCTGTTCCTGTCAGCCCGCTGGGTCCCTTGTGTCAATCACTTTTGCGGGTGTTCCTCGTTAACGCGTCACTTGGCTCCTATTTAGTCACCTGGTTCGCTTTGGTCCTCGCCGCTCCGTTGTGTGTGTTTCCTGTCATGTTCCGTCACGTTGAGCTGTTGAGTCTTCTCCCGGTGTTTGTTTGCAACTTTGAATCTTTTTTTTTGGACTTTATTGATTTTCTATTTTTGATTCCATGTACCTTGTTGATCTTTCGAGATTACGGTTCAATTTTTCCTCAGTGCAATCCTGCCTTGCTTCTCTGCTTTCGGGTCCTCAACCACATCAAAACCTGACAGATGTTCACTGTATCCAATCATTTTAGATTTTATTTGGACAGTGTTAGTCAAGGCAAAGTTATTTGGCTATAGTTTGACCCGCCCTCCTCCGCCAAGTACAGCGAAACTGATGTCAACTGCACAAAAAGTTGTTTTTGTAACATTGAAGAAACCTATTCACGATCACTGATCATTTGAATCTCAGTCAGCTATGTTGGAAGAAGGAAACATGCAGGAAAGCCTGAGAATGTACCGTATGAACTGTTATTGCGTCGCCTGTAGCAAATTGTATCTTGTCAAAAACGGTTGACTTCATAATTTATCCATGATGGCAAATCTTACTTAATCGGAGCGCTATCCACACCATGCATCCGTGCGTCAAGTAATTACAATAGTTATAGAAGAAGGGGAGGGGGGGGGACGCTATTCTTCTTCTACACGAGTGGCTCCCTGCTGCGCGTCATTAGCATGCACGTGAACGCAGCACGGAGATCGGGAGCTTCCCTCACATCTCATCGAATTGCAACGCGTGCACATTCGTCTGACGAAGCCAAGCAACTCAAAATATCCCACTCGTGTCAGACAGAAATCTGAGGTGGCCGCTGTTTGGCCGAAGAGCTCAAATTCTCTCATAAAAGCACAATGATGAAGGATTTACCGAGCTGCAGTCTCAGCGCTCATAAAGTGCAACAGTAAATCTCAGCTGAAGAACCTCTTCTTCCTCTTGTCTGTCTGTGGGAGGATTTCTTTTTTTTTTAACAGCTGCTGGAAATATTCCGTTTCGTGGCGTGATTGATTGCTTTATTTGAAGAACCTAAAGAAAGCAAATACCGCAGAGGAAGGAAAAAAAACGTCAATAAATGACACAATATGGCACCGTTCACATGATCAAGAGGAGGAAGAGGAAGCAAAAAACGTCGTGAGTGGCGTATTCAAATACGAGTCACCTGGCTTCGGTGTTTGTTTGTTTTTTTTTTTTAAAGATATGAGCCATTTTTGTTGCTGTTGTTGTTGCAGTTTTGCTTTGATGTGCGAATTTCAAGTTGACGTGCGAGAGGTGAGCCATATGGTGGCATCGCGGCGGACATCTGCCTGCCCCTGCTCTCTTGCTACCTTTGGCCGACCTCTTCAAAATATGTTGCTCTGTTACACCATTTGTTTTCTTTTTCGGGACGTTCCAAAAAGTCGTTTTGGCTGCGCTCAATGTTTGTTGCGTAGCTCTGATCGGATCGATTTCCAATATTTTTGCTCACACGTGCTCTGTCCTGAATTGTTGAACACATCTAGATGTACCGTACTGAATACCGTACCGCATTTTGGAACAGTTATTTCATATTCATGTTTTTTTTTTGGGGGGGGGGGGGGGGGGGGAGTGTTTCAAGGATCTTTGAATGGATAAAAGGTAACAGCATTCCAATTGGCGGCCCGGTGATTCAGTGGTTAGCGCGTCTACCTCATAGTGCAGAGGTACCCGGTTCGATCCCGGCTCTGGCCTTCCTGTGTGGAGTTTGCATGTTCTCCCCGTGCCTGCGTGGGTTTTCTCCGGGTACTTCGGTACCCCCCCACATTCCATAAACATGCATGGCAGAGGCTGATTGAACACTCAAAGCGTGGATGTTTGTTGGTCTCTGCGATTGGCTGGCAACCGGTTCAGGGTGTCCCCTGCCTACTCCCCCGTGACTCTTGTGAGGATAAAGCGGATCGGAAAATGGATGGTATTCCAATTCACTTCAAGGGGGAACGTTGATTTGAACTAGGTTTGATCACGTATGAGCGTCCAATTAGCAACATACTCTGTCTGTTCAAATAATGCTCCCTTATATATTGTACATGCATACAATGTTTCTATTTTAAAGCCCATTCTAGAAACCTTTATTCCCAAAAGCTAAAACCAGAAAGAAAATTCCTGCTATTCCATTGTTCTTCGGAATATTTGAAATCAATTCCACCTCATTTACTACCATCTTGTTTTGTTATGTGATGCGTAGCAAAATGATGCGAGGTAAAGAGGTTGCCTTTAAATTCTGATCAGTCTGTGTGTGTGTGTGTGTGTTTGTGTGTGTGTGTGTGTGTGTGTGTGTGTGTATGTGTGTGTGTGTATGAGAGAGAGCTTTGGAAAGGCTAATTGGCTGCGTGTGCATGCAGAGTGTGTGCGCTTCAGCGGTACATAATCAGTATGCATAAGTGGAGTGTTAACATGAGCGGCCGTGCAGTAAATCATTGATGAACCTTGGACCTTGAGAGGCTTGTTAAAGCAGCTTTACCTGCAGGTCATACGCTGTGATACGATGCTTCTTGACACCTTTTACACATCTACATTAAACACAACTGCCTGAGGTTGGATTTGTTTTAATAGACAGGTAACCCCTCTCACTTCTTCAAACTCAGATGCCATTATATGTGGATATATATATATATATATATATATATATATATATATGTGTGTGTGTGTGTGTGTGTGTG
>NW_017805546.1:2040028-2089077 GCF_001891065.2 Hippocampus comes
ACACACACACACACACACACACACACACGTCTGGCTGCCGAAGCGTGTGCTTCCCCAGAGTGCTCTGGCTTAATGGGGAGCATTGTGTTGTCATTTTGGCTAATTACCGCTGAACAAATGCCGGTCTCGTTGTCTGTCAACTCGAAAGTGTGTAATCAGTCTTGACCTGTTGTAACTACGCCATTAGATAATCGTCAGCCCCGATTAATAATTAACAAGACTAAACTGTGGAGGATTCGCATATCCATTTCAAAAGAGCTCCTGAGAAATGCGCTTTCACAGCCCACTGACAACTGAGGCGGGGGAGAAGAGAAGGGGGAGTGACAATTATGAAATCGTCATCTGTATGCTCGTCAGTCATCCATATCGACATATAGGGGGGGGGGGGGATGTGCCACACAAAGGAATAAAATCCACTGATCAGGAGTCATTAGTTTTGCACTTCTGTTCTGTCCATAGACACAAAATGCCTCCGCTGCATTTTACGCATCACGTGGCGCGAAGCACACGTTGGAGCAAGGGTCGACTTGTTTTATTCCCGTTTCGGTGTCTTTCTGGGCGGCACCGCAGTTGTGGGTGTGAACTGAGAAGCCGCAAATGCGGCAGGGTGTGCTCTGCATCTCGTGGCCGTGGCTGCCCATTCTTTGTCGACTTCAAGGTATGCCAAAGTAAATTCTCTCGGGCTGAGAGTTTGCCTCGCATTTGAAAAGTCCTGGGTTTCGAACCCTCTTCAATTTTACAGGTTCTTCTCATGCTTGCGTGTGGGTTTTTTTTTCCCCTTCGGTAACTCCAGCCTCCTCCGAGGTTCCGGAAGGATGCATATTAGGTTAAGTGACACTTGCATATTGTACATAGATGTGAATGTGACAAGTTACTTGTTAATATGCGCCATGTGACTGACTGGCAACCAATTCATGGCATATATTGACTTACTGTACACATCGAGAGAGTGTTAAGTATATCTTAATGGTAATGAATCCACAAGGAAAACAGGAGCGTCGTTATGAAGATTTTTTTTTCAGATTGAAGTCATGAAATGACAAGCGCAAAAATCTGCCTCCAAAAGCATGAAGCGTTGAGCTCCACCTCACCTCTGGCCCGGATAAAGACGGGCAGTGGAAAAAGGACTGAATTTTCTTCTTGAAAGTTATCGGCGATGTATAAGAAACGAAAGAAAGATCCCATATCTGAGACATCGAAAACAAACGTGAAGCAAAGATGATTCGGATTCAAAAGACACTTCGCTATCCTGGCACATGGCGTAACTCGAAGAGGCAGATCTGACCCGGTGTTGGTATTCGCCGCTGTGGGATTGATCATAGCCGAGTTCAATCAAAGCGGCTCCTCTCGCCCCCTTCCAAATGCGATGCGCTGTTAGTGCGCTAACAGTCTGGACATGGGCAAAACGAGCACATGGGGGACTAAAACATCTGAGTTGTGAAATGAATTTTAGGAGACAATCGAAGGTGTGGCTTGTACAAAACAATTTTTGTTCATGCGCTCAGCACATCTTCTTGTATAACCGTACGTACACAAGTATGTCCTATTCATCAGCATTGTGCGTGTGCCGCTTAAGATAAGGAGCTCGATCAGTATTTCCCCAACCTTGATTTTGCCGGGGAATTGATTTTTACATGATGAACAGCTCAAAGCGTCTGCAAAACAAAATGTCACAGAAAGCACGGATTCTGAAGCCATGATGATCTCTTCTCATCGTTGACTTGAGCTCTTTTTGCAGCTCGCTTTTGAAAATGTTGTCTGTCTGCGGAACAAAAAAAAGCAAGGAAATCAACAGTGCGATTTTTTTTCCTCGATCACGCTTGCGTAAACATGCCCTTGGCTCGTTTCGGACCCACATAGTTTTTGCCTCCTTCTTATCAGGACGGTGGCGTATGTTGCCCTGGAAGGAGAGTAAACATGGGTTCACTCCCATTTGTGAGACGACCGCTTCTGGCACACGGCAAGAAAATCTTACGACAAGGTGAGTTTTTGCGCACGTTGGAATGTAAAGTGAGGCACTCACCGGCTTCTGCCGACGGTCCCCCGTTGACGCCCCCATTCAAGCTCGTTCGCCAGGGCTGACAATTTGGCCAGACTCCAAACGCGGCTTCCCATTTGGGAGCGCTTCCAAACAAAACAGCGAGCGCTCTGCCAGCCGCCGAGGAAGGCCAAACACCAGCTCATTCATTTGGCTGACCCTGGACTGTCAATTGTTACCTCTGGCAGGTAAAATGGAATCCAATTCCAGGTCATCCAAGTGTTCCTCCTAAAAGCTCCTCGCTGCGTCAACAAGATGCCTCGCCGGCGAAAGAACACAAGGCAGCATGTGTTACTCGGAAGCAACACCCGTACGGCTGCTGCTGCTGCTGCTGTCTGCTCGTCAAAAGAAGCCACTTCCTCTTCAGATGGTCTCACTAACAAGTCTATTGTTTTGCTGTCTCGGTTCAAGTGACAATTACGCTGTCGGATGCGCTTTTGTCCACAGACAATAAATTGAACATCACAGACAATTGACGACAATGAAGGAGGGTTGGGGGGGGGTGTCAATCCATCCATTATTTTGCTACTGTATATCATGCACAGACGAAGGACGCTCATGAATGAGAATGAGCGGGTAAGAACGCTCTTAAATTTTTTGAAAAAGTGCAAACGACAACGATTCCCCGTCGAGACTTCAGAAATTCCAGAGGGGAAAAAGTGCAAACGACAACACTTAGAACGATTCCCCGTCGAGACTTCAGAAATTCCAGAGGAGACTGTCATTCCTACTGGTGAGCACCAACTTTTGTTACCCGAAAACATATTTTCATTCGCGTGTATTTAGATTGAGCATTTGAGTTAGTTTAGCTGAGTGGGTCGCAGTTCACTTCAGGTGAGCTGCGCCGGCTGAGCGTCATCAAATGGATCGTGTTTGAGAAAGTAAACACATTTTTTTTTGGAATCCTATTTTTTGGTGGGGGAATATTCCCACACAAAATCACCATGAAAAGTAGTCGTGTCAAAATGGATTCATCGACAAACATCAAAATAATCGAGAATTATTTTGATCATCGATTCATCCGTCGGAGCTGCTGTTGACCTTAAACAATGCAATCCACTCAGTATTGCGCTTTCACGTCGGCTGCAGCTGTAACAAAGCGCTTTCGCAGAACGTTGAGCACAAAATAACAAAAATAATACAACAGAACACGAAACATAAAACATTGGCAATAATACGATGGTCATTCCAAATTAAACCCATTTTCTGAACATATTGTAGACCAAAGCAGTAACTGAAGCATAACCAATGTTATGGGTAAAAAAAAAAAAAAAAAAAAGTTGTGGTCAGTTTAATCTATGACAAAAACAATCAGCATTTGAAGTCATGGGATGAATAGCCTGCAACCTCGTCCCCAGTTGTTGCAACCTCAACATATTGAAGTCATTCACTGCCACCGACGGCAATAGACGTCAAAGATCCCTTTGTACTGTACTGGGCTGGCAGTGAATTGAGCTGAGCTCGGTCCAGCTCCCCCGTGACCAAAATGTGAACACGGCTATTGTAAATGTGAAATGTTTCCAAAGCACAGAACGTACAGTAGCACGTAGAATCTTATTGGCTGTCCATGCAATCAGCTGCACAGCGTCGAGATTCCACCTGCCTCTCGCCTGCGACACCCTGCAGTTTATCTGCGCAAGTTGTCTGATTGTGCGATCGTCACGGATGAGGAGCACAGCAGTGAAGCGTCTGCAGCTGTTTAAGCTGCAGACGCTCGTCAACAGTGACTGATAATGAAGATAACAAAGGAGAAGAGGGAGGAGATTGGAAACCTGAGGGTACGTGGTGGGAAAATAAAGGCGCTTCAGCTGCGATATTAAATCCACAAGTGAGGGCTTGCTGCGCGCCGCTGTGATTGCGCCTTGCCTGCTGCTGCTGTTGCTGCTGCGTGATGATTCTGCCAGGCTTATGAGTTGCGGTGAGAAGCTTCTCCTCTGCAGCGGGGAACGTAATGAGATGTTGAGAGGAGATGGAGTGCGTCATCTTACTTCAGGCTGTGGGTGTCTGGATTCATAAGTAGGCGTGGAAGATTGGGGGCGCTACAAGGCGGGTGAGGGAGCGGCGTGGTGCGCTGCCGCCAACCGGCACTCCCGGTGCCGCATACTGAGCGGCTCTCCCGCAGAGCGCCGCAGGCTCCTCCGGGTCATCCAGCCGGTGAAACATTGACGCGCTCGCCGCTCCTTTACCAGCACGTGGATGAGATCGCTTTTTGCTGTAGTGCGAGGGGGATTTTGAGGTGAGCCGCATCGATCCGCCGGATGGAACGCTGCCAGCAAAAAGCATTGGTTGTCCCAGTTACAAAAGCGCCGGCAAACAAACGGCCCCTGGCTTCGAGGCCTGATTGGAATGTAGGAGAGGCGAGCTGAGGCCGCCGACGTCACCTGGCCACATTTTTCCACCCCGACCCACGGGTACTGTCATGATTCGGTTTGGGACCAACAGGTGGCACTGTAGGGCTATCCCTGCAGCTGCACACCTGTTGGTCATTATGTAATTAGTGCTTTAAAAGGACTCCCAGCCCGAACGCTCAGTGTCGGCTCATTGTTGCTCTTTGCTACCGTAATGTTTGTCTGCTGCTGTTTGTCTGCTGCTGTCAAGTTTGTTTCGGTCATGTTTTGGTCACAGTTCTGTTCTAGCTTCAGTTGTGATTTTTGTTTGCTACTTTGGACTATGTTTGTTTTGAATTTAGTTTTCTCTGTTTCAATACACTTCTTCAAGTACACCCTGCTCCTCCCTCCTGGCTGCTTTTTTTGGGGTCCACCACCACCTCGCAAACGTGACAGGTACCACACACCAAGCGATGCGGGTGTCTCCTGGCTCAAAGAGACAGTCGCAGCCTGTGGCCCTCTCATATATTTCATCGGCGTTGGAACTCGTGTCTGTTGTTGGGAATTGATGGATGGGATTTCTATGAATGCGAAAACAGGCTGTGCTCCTCTGCTGCCGCTGCTGCCGTGGAAACAGGCAGGCAGCCAAAAGATAAACCATGAAGCTCTTTGTAGCGCTCCTATCGTCTGTGATTGGTGGGCCTCCAGTCACTTGATTCAAAACAAAACAAGACGTGATTATTTATGATTGTCGTTGAATGTATTTGACATACACAGTTTCAATCCAAAACATGAGGGACACCCTCATATTTGGTTGAGATCCAGTACAAGAGCTGTGCCAATCACTTGTATGAGGACCTTGGTACTGCTGTCTCAAGTCTAGATTAAAGTTGATGATAAAACGACGGAATTCATGAGGTATTCTTTTTAAGTGGGCAAGGCGATGGAAAACTGTTGTTTTTTTTTTTTCTGGATCCAGCGGACAGGAGAACGTTTTCCGTCTCCTTGGCCTGCATTTCCCTGTCTCCAAGTGACGTCATTGTTGCAAAAGCGCAAACCTCACATTTTTAGTCCAATTGCACCATCTCGTGGTTCAAGAGCAGTTTAAAAAAAGAAGAAGAACGCCAGCTCTGCACTCCCCGAGCCCCGAAATAAACGTGTTCGTCGTGTAGACATTTTCCTTTAGCAATGAAAGCTAAAATGAAAATGAAACGTGACGTGACTCTTCCCTGGCCTCAGTTTATTAGGTCTCGAAGTGAGTTGTCGGGGGTCGAGCGGAAGATGCTTAAACAGGATCAGAGGTGACACCCTGTGGGGAAGCCCAGGGGCGTTTCTAGACATCTGAGGCGAGGGGTTGGGGGTGGAATCAAAAGCAAGAACCTTTTTATGTGTATGTTTGTTCTTTTGATTTTTACAACAAGCCAATAGTAGGAGAGGGGGTTCGCAAATCCAAAGATGCTATTGTTGTGTCTAAGTGGGATCCCCCACATGTTGTCATTGCAACGTCTCAAGAAGTGCCAATGTTTTGTTAAGGATATGCGCCAATGTCTCGAAACACAGTGGTGAGCGGTCAGGGCCAGCAAGGCCTTCTCTGCTGCCCTAAACGCTAGGAGAAGCACTGTCCTACATTTGCAACCTGAATTCTAATATTTGTTCCATGGATAACCCTCTAACTATATCAGCAATGGGACTGTTTCTTTTAACCGTCAGACTTCAATTTTGTCGCCTTTCACAGCCAATTTAATTTAAAACTAAAGTCAACAAACACTACTCACCCTTTCAAAAGATCTGACAGACACGTAATTGTGTTGCTCATATTGTGCTGACTCATTTGACGGAGTACTCTCGGGGAGTCCCCCCCGCCAAAAATACAACTGGTTCAAGAAGCAAATTTGAAGCTTCGTTTTCCCATCACTGGTAAAACATGAAAAATCAAACATGTACTCAACCCAAATTTTGATGACCGTGATAAACACGTTGAAAAAAATGCTGTTTGACCACCAAATCATTCTACTTGAAAGGTTTCACTGTGTGAACTACAAAGAATGTTATAGATAATAGATTAATAGATAATGCATACAATTTCCATTATGGAAAAAAAAAGTTTTATTTATTCAAAAAGAGAGTCAGTTGTAACTTGCATCTCTGCAACGTGGATTCTTTTCATACTGCACAGGAGCAGCACTTCATACAATAACTTGCAAAGCGAACTATGTTTTCCTGTTCTGAGTTTCCATTTTTCTTGGACCTTGATGGCTGAGCCGGGTTCTTTTGTGGCTCTATTTCGCCAAGGTTTGCTCTCTCTCCATACAGGTACATCCTCCACTCAATTAGTTGCACTCACGCAAAACGCCTCGCCGACGACAGCTACGAGGCAGACAAGTGGAAGACGCAAAGGATCCTGGGAAGCCAGAGAACTGCTTTGAATGACTCAACATTGGATTATTGTCCACACAAAGGAGTATGTATGAGGGGAGACTAACTTTGTTTGTCAAGGTCAGATTGGTATGATTAGAAATAATTCTGTCTGTCGGGTGCGGTTGGCATCTGTGCACGTCATAATTTATTGATAATGTCAACCCCACTCCCCCCACCTCCAAAACATTAGTTCATCAACGACGTTGCCAAACTATGATCTTTATATACTGAAATGTTTCCGCTCCTCTTATTCTCTCTTTCCCACTCTCCCATCGTTGGAATGATATACTTAGAAACACACACACACACACACACACACACACACACACGCACACATCATTCTATCTATGCTAGAAGATCAAGTGCATGTCAAACAAGCTCATTATCTGAAGGGACAATTGGAGTTGGTGAACATAACAATACAGTACGCACCCAATGGGCATGAATGTGATCAAATAGGCCAACAATTTCGGCATGTGAGCCTGCATTGGAAATGACAAAGGAAACCGCTCACTTGACTCTTTTTGAAAGCAACAAAAGAAGCGTAAAACATCTGCACTTTATCAGTAGAAGACGTTATGTGAAATATACGTTTGTCTGTGAGCAAAGCAAACGGCCGACATCTGTTCAAGCTCGACAGACATGAAGTCATTGTGAACAGATGGCGATGGAGAGCGAGGAAATCAGAAATTTGAGCATTATAGGAAATTCCTCTGGCAGTCTTGGCCGATGGGATATCAGCAGAGTTCAGGAGCAAAAAAAGACAAGCCAGAGCCTGCATATCCTTACGATTAACTTCATCAAAAAAAAAACAAAAAAAAATGTTTGTGCCTAAACTGCCACTTTGGAATTTAATTTCAATCCAACATCTTATTCTAATAAATACATGTACCGGTCGGTATCAAATTCTGACGAGGCTCAAAAAATTCCACAGAAAAGCCTTCAGCTGATTTCTTATCATATACTCTTTGATCGATATTTGAAAGTCAGGAATCCTTTTCCCAAATGGCTTCTTCAGTGAGTCTTTTTTTTTTTCATTGATACTTTCAGACTGTTTTTTATTGGTTTTGAGAAACTTCAGGACAACAAATCCACTTTTACAACATAGAGATTCAATTTACGTACAAAGACGTCTGTGGTCGCGGCTTTGTTGAATCAAATGTCAAATGTGTATAAAAGTGATACGATTTTGAACGGAGTTCCCGACTGGGGCAGCACAGTATGCTAGTGGTGAATGTGACCGTCTCATAGTTCTGAAGTTCTAGGTTCCAGCCTTCCATGGAGTTTTATTGGGGTGTTTTTATATTCACTGTATGCAGCATTTTCACTCATCTTGATCTGTTCAAATGGATTGCCACCGCCATCAGTTCACTTGTGGCTCATACTTTACTGCAGTCAAGTTATACGGCACAGCGGCGCAGCCAGCCTGACAGAAGAGAGAAGGAGTAAATAAATTCTGTAGCTTTAAAAAGGATGGCGCAGCCTTAGGTTCAGACTGGGCTTAAAATTCATACCCCCCTCCAGTACACAAAGGAAAAGGAAAGAAAGTCGGGATCAATTCAATTGGCAGTTTCTTCTTGCTTCCTTTCGCCAACTGGAGGAGTGGAGTCATATGTAAGGTAATAAGACACTGGAATCCTTGTAACCGTGGGGACTGCAATTCCATTCCAGTTAACATAGAGTTATTGTACGGACATCAACAACAACTTTGATATTTACTCAAAGCTTTGACCTTTTCTTGGTGGACTGGGTCATGTTTTTTTTCTCCTTGTGCTCCAGCTCAGCAGTGACTCGGAACAGGATAAGGGCTAGAAAATGGTTGGATGGATTTACTCCCACCTATTGACAAGAGTGCCAGAAAGAGTTTGGTTGGAGCAGCTTGATGATTACTATTTGCACCACCCTAACCTTGGGGTCTCCAAAGCTGGGCCGATTCATTGCATCTTTTGAAAGAAGACCGGCCTGAATTTTTTTTACAGTGTTGGGGTGGGAGAAGAATTTGACCTGTCCTTGACTTTGCGTGTGGGAGTTCCAGTATATCAGAAAATGCCATCTCCACAAGCTGAGAAAAGGATGAAAGTACATTAAGGTGACACAATTATATTTATTCGTCTCTATATAGAGATATGGAGAAATATAGACAGACAGAAAGCTAGCTAGCTAGCTCAGGAGCTAGCGAGCGAGCTAGCTAGATAGTTTCATAACTTGGGGTGCGGCAAAGGGTCACAAAATGTCATTGTTTCGTGATGTATGCAGTCACGCTCGGCATTAATGCAATTTTTATTAATGACCACTGCAAATGTACACGGTTAACTGCATATTTAAAATGCATACAAGCCGTCTGATCAACTTTTAATGTCGCTCAACTTGCCAAGCTGGACGGAATTAGAGTATATTGTAGGTTTGCATTCTTGCATCGTGGGCTTCATGTTTTATTTTCTTCGCTTTGTCGAGAGAGTGGTCAGTTTTTAAGCAAACCAGTGGTCAAAGCAATTAGTCCTTGTGAAATATGTTGAAATCATGCCAGGTGGATTGTCGCATAGCAGTGAGGTACGAATAGAGGAGAGCATAGTGAGAAAAAGCCTTTGTGGAAATAGAACATGACAACACGGACTAATGAGTGCATTCGCTGTGACCTTGTACACTGCTTGTGATGGAAAACATTGTGACTTGCTTGGATTTTAGGATTTGAGGCTAAACTAGAGCAGCTCCAAATTTGTAGACCCCGCAGCTCAAAATGGGCGTTTCCTGATTCCCGTGCCGAGACAAGCCACGATGCGCTCAGATGTTTTGTTTGTCTTATTTGTTTTAGAGGAATAAATACCTTTTGTTTTTTGAGTACATCCTTAGTTATGCTGCAATTGTTTAGCCGTTACTCGACCAAGAGTGTCAGAGTGAGGGAAATGCTTTGATTGCAGCTCTTCAAAAGGTTGAGCAACGAAAAATTACGTTTTGGGGACCGGCGTGTTTTTGTCCAGGAAGTTAGAATTGGTTTTCAAAATAATTCTCCTGGACTGTGGACATAAAGTAATTTCAGCGTTTCCATGGTTTCCACTGTAGGTGAATAGGAAGAGCTAGAAAGAAAAAAAAAGAAGTACATTTACCTAGAAAAGTGTCACCAAAATTGCAAATGTTTTCCCGGCTGGATGCAGTAATTGCAAGCAAAGATTTAGGTCCTCATTATGAAGTTTGATCCACTCTATTTTAAGTGTGTCTGAACCATTTCTTTTGCTCACTTAAAAAGTGATCTTTTATTTCATTCCAAGCGCTTAGGGGAGCGTGTTTCTAAATAAACATCCTCTCATTGGGAAGGTGGTTGAAGTGGATGTGAAAGGATGGAATGAAAGCTTCGGCCTTGGGATGTGAAAAGGTAACGATGAGGGAGGAAAAAAATAACGTGTGTATCAAGAGTTGATGTGTCAGAATGCGTGCTTGCACTTTGTCGGAGTCAGTGCAAGCTCTAAGAGGGTCAAAGACATGAGTGTTGTCATTGGTGTTGCTTGTATTTATTTTTTTTTCTTTTGAAAAGCCACGCTGATGTGAGTGAGTCACAATGATTCTGAATGGCGGGCTGGCTTTATAAACGTCGAGCGGGTCACTTTTCTCTTGAGTCGGTCACGTATACACATGTGGCAAAGTCTTGTCAGTTTGAGCTTGTGAGCTTGAAGGAGGCAGCGGCACTGAGACACGTCGTCATCATGAAGTCTTTCTTTCTGCTGCTCTTCTTCCTGCTGTTGGTGTCACACGGGTCGTCAGCCGTCATCACGGGGGTAAGACGAAACAAACCGCTCCATCAGCGACGCTTGCGCTGCTTCATCAATGACAATCATTCAGGTGTGGGCAAAGGATTTTGCAATCTTGAAGGATGTTCTCATTGCGGGAGGACAAGGAAGAGGCAATCGGGACGAGATTCAAGTGCTTCAACGTATCTCATCAAAATTAAAGTCGTTGCTCAGAGTGACTCTTAAATCGATAAATCACCAACTGCTTAACGAGGTTCTGTTGAAGGTTGTGGCAAAGATATCATTGCTGTCTACTGTCAATATCTGTGATTAGGTCAAATATTTTGTCACTTAACTGAGCAGGTAAAAAAATAAAGCAAATGACAATTAAACGCTTAATGGAGTTGATGTAATTATAATGACCACATATTCAACTACATGAAGGCTCAAATTGTACATTTAAGTGACATCACAGGAATTACCGAAAGGGTTCGCTGAAAAAAAAAAAGAGTGTGCTTAATTTTTTCTCATCGAGTGGTTGCACGCCATCAAATCATCAGGAGTGAGATACATTTTTAAGCAGATGATCCATCTTTAAAAATGGTATTGGGAGCCAGATGATTTTAGTTCATGCAACCACTTGAGAAAATAAAACAGAATACGTGAAACAAAAACTTTTTTCCAGTGTACAGTACCTTATAATGTTGCACGCACATCTCTCCATCTGTGTGTGTGTGTGTGTGTGTGTGTGTGTGTGTGTGTGTGTGTGTGTGTGTGTGTGTGTGTGCGTGCGTGCGTGCGTGTGTGCGCATGAATGTGTGTGCAGGCATGTGAGAAGGACTCCCAGTGTGGAGGAGGAATGTGCTGCGCAGTGAGTCTGTGGATTCGCAGCCTGCGTATGTGTACACTGATGGGAGCCAGAGGAGATGACTGTCACCCCATGAGTCACCATGTGAGACCATCTCAAGATACTTTGCCGTACCAAGCATGAAACACTTTGATACCCACGATTTTGCCAGTGTCATGGTTGAGATTGTGATCGTAAAGTAATAACATGCCATCCAATTTCCTTATTGCGAGGCATTCATTTTAACACGGACTTTCCATATTACAAATCAAGCTAATTTTCCATTCTGTTGCCCAGGTTCCTTTTAACGGGAAGAGACTTCATCACACATGCCCCTGCCTCCCCAACCTGTCGTGCATCACTATAGAGGAGGGACGATCGAAATGTCTCGCAGCATATCAGGGAGATCAAGACTACATCTGAGGAGGGATTTGCTGCTGCCACTGCGAATTGTCGCTGTTTATGTATTCATTGAAATATTTTGATTCATGAGGTATATTTGATGAGCCAACACGGTGGTGCACGTCGACCTTGCTGTTCTGAGGTTCAGGGTTCAAATCTCCACTGTATGGAGTTTGTCCAGTATGTTCTTACTGTTTTTGCCTGAGTTATCTCCAGTTCCTCCAGCTTCCTCCCACATTTCCAAAAACATGCATGTGAGGCTCAATCTAAACTCAAAATCGGGGTTGGGCAACTGGTGGACCAACGTTTTCAAGTGAAATCACTTAAGCCCCCGATTCTGCAATTCCAATAAATGTGAAAAATTCTGAAGGGGTTTGATGTACTTTGATCGTGTCCATCTGAAAACGAGCAAACACATGCAGATGCTATGAGCCATGTCTGCCACCTAGTGGTGAATGGTGCCATTACAACTTAAAACTGTACCGTGGACCCAGCTCATCACGGGAGATAGGGACTAGGTTGGCCCACAAATAGCAAAGGTCTACCTATTTGTCCAGTGAAATCATCTTGGTGGGTGGGCCGGCCCCCCTATGGCCCGCTCGTAGGGCCGGCTTTGCCAATCCCATCGAATAGATGTTGACCATAAAACCATCCCAAATAAAAACAGTCAATAGTTTATTCACCTGCCATTTAGGCCCTAAAATAACAAGTTTTAATTTACGGACTTGTATTTGCCATCCATCCATCCACCCATTTTCAACACCGCTTACCCTCAGCAGGGTCGCGGAGGGTGCTGGAGGCTCTCCCAGGTACGTCGGCGAAAGCCGCACTCCATCCTGAACTGGTCGTCAGTCAGTCACAGGAGAGTCAACATGTTTCCGCAACATAAAACGACAGGATAGTTCACTTTGTTTGTGATTTGCTTGTGCGAAAAGCAAAAGATAGTGCAATACCTCTCGAGTAATGCAACGACGTTTTATGAGTGCCTATTTGTTGCCGCTTGTAAACAAAGTTTGTTCAAAAGAAAAGAAGCCGTCCAAAAAGCGGCTAACCGGAGGTAACTAAAGTAAAAAAATAAATAAATAAAAATACATTACTGACTGGAATTAAAATTAAACTGCCTATCGAATAATACGTCGCTTGTTGGGACTGAATATTTGCACAGTTCATAGACGTCAATGTGACACGCGTGCACTTTCACTTAATACAAGACGGAAGCGCATTTGTCGAAACACTCATGTTCAGCAGACAAAAACATAACAGAGTGGAGTATCTTCGTTTCTTCTTGTGCTCTCTGCAACGGAGCGACACTTACGTCTCGCCAGTGACGCGTGACGTCATTGTCGGTGTGCGGAAAGAGCGTTTGCGGAGCAGCAGGCAAAACCAAAGGGGGTGTTTTTAATCGGGCGATTCCAAACGAGGCGTAAGAGTTTTTTTTTTGTTTTAACCTCATTCGAGCTGCTCTCATGGCGGTTTCTGCGGGCCAGACAGACCTCCAAATGGACAGAGGAGCCCTGAGCGCTCCGTCCGAAAGCAGCATCGATATTGACGAGGAAGAGTTGGATAACATCACAAAGAAACACCGAGCAGGAGGAGAAGACAACTCAACGCTGCCTTTGCACTCGCCTTGGACCTTTTGGTTGGACAGGTAGTGACATGATCGCCGTCTAACGCGTTGTCATTCCCAAGTTTCGGTCGCAGTCGCAGAAAGAGCCCGGCTGAAATATTGTGCAAGGCTAGCAGGCCTCCGGGAGCAAATGTTGCGGGATGTTATTTGAGTTGTGCTCGTCCTATTTTCTCTCAGACGAGACAAGCAGACGCGGTCATGGTCACCGAGGTGCCCCCCCTCCCCCACAAACCCAAAGTACAGTGTCAGAGTTTTGATGGACAAGAGAAGACTTTAACTTGAAGTTTTAAGACTAGTATCTCCCTATGATTACAACTCCAGTCGTAAGCAGTGGCATGTATCAAACTTATTACTACCATTTGGAGTTGCACTTTGCTACTTGTATGGGATCACATGAAAGTTCGTTGCGAGGCCAACTATATTTCAAGCTCTCCGCCTGGAGCCAAAGTGTTAAGTAAGCAAAAGTGAGTGAAAAGGCAAAGCAACCGTTTTCAATTGCAGGTCTCAGTTAGGCATCTGCTGATCGATGTTAGAGTCTGACTTTATGATAACTAAGCAAAAATACCTCGGTATTAAAATTACACCTCTAAACTGACCTTTTTTTTTAATTTGGGAAAGTAAAAACAGTATTTTAGTCATTGCCCACAAGATATTTTATTCTTAAACAAAGAATAGAATATATAGAACAGAAGAAACGTGAATCATGTTTACGTTTGAATGAATAAACCAAGAAATAAATGTTAATCATCTGTTTTACTTCTTAGTGAGTCACACTATCATCCTCCACGCCAAATGAGGTCAGGTGAAACAGTGTATGTAGCAACTGGAACCAATAAAGCAAATGCTATTTTAGTTCATTTACTTTTCCAGGGAAGACGGACGGTGTTCTTGCTTTGATAGGCAGTCCGACAATTCCACTCCATAGATTTTGACAATAGCATTGGTAGACGAGGCAAATGCACTACAAATATGACACTGTGGGAAAAAAAAAAATCTTGAATTTTGCGTTCAATTTTGCTTCATTGTTGAATTCTTTAATCTAGGTCTTTGCCAGGAACAACCGCAGCAGAATGTGAATCCAATCTGAAGAAGATTTACACAGTGGAAAGTGTTCAGGTAAGCATTCGGCTCAGCAACTCTTCTTTTGGCTCCCCTTTTCCAACACAGCCGAGTTTTGGAGGCTGCAAATGCAAACGAGTCAGTTTGAAACGGTGAGCAAGGGCATGCACGTTGCATGTTAAGTCTGAACGTGCCCGAGTATGTCTCCAGCAACTGTAATTATGGAACATGGAACGGTAGAAGCTTTTGTGCGTATAGCGCTTCACCAGCAAAGTGTACGTTGCACTTTTGAAATCTGTTTCTGCTGAAGAACAGAAAAATAAACAGAGTGGAAACGCTTTGCCCCAAAAAAGACAGACATGTTCTTCGTTTCACACGTACACAATATTCTCATCTTAAAAAAAAAAAAGTTTCCAAAAGTTGCTTTCTTTTGTTGTCTGCAGCTCTTCTGGAGCGTGTACAATAACATCCCGCCGGTCACAGCACTTCCTTTGAGATGTAGCTATCACCTGATGCGGGGAGAACGGAGGCCACTCTGGTACGTCTCCTCAACTGTCTTTTGTATTTTTTCTTGACTCCAAATTTAGCTTCAATACACACATGGCGACGGGAGCAGCCATGACTGGTAAGACTGCATGACCAGGAGTTCCACAAAACAATCTGTTGTCCCAAAAGTCTCTGGACGCTTTATTAGGTACACCTGCACTCCACATCTGATAAGATCCGGTGAAAGTGCCTTTTGATGTTTGTTTTTTTTCTTCCCCCCCGCCAAGCATACACATTTAGCATTGAAAGCCACTGGTAAAATATTTGTGCTTCTTGTGAATCACACTGCATCCTTGAGGATTTTGTTGATGTTGTTCACCCCATGCGGTAACACACATTAACATTGTTGTTTTTTTTTTTTACCAACAACAGGGAAGAGGAAAGCAATGCAAAAGGAGGCGTCTGGAAGATGAAAGTCCCGAAAGAAAGCACCGTACGTGTTGCTGCTTTGTCATCCGAACACCGTACGCTACACTCTAGGTCACACTGAGGCAGAATACGGCATAAGTAGACGTGACAACATTTGCCAGCAGGCCAGCCAATCGAAACGTGCGCCGCCCCTTAAGCCGAGTTCCTGTATGGACCCGAAGCAACTCCAGTTTCCATGCTTGCATCTCAATTTTAAAATTGAGAAATACGGACACTTCTTCTCCATGATTATTGTTGTAAGAAGAGCACATGTCCATGGTTTACAAAGATCATTAACACACAGCGCACCATCTCAGATACTGTCAGCGCCGTATTTCTGTCTTGCGTTGTCAGATAGATTTTTTTCTTTCTCTTTTTACATCTTTAACATAACTTTCAATCCTGTTTAGTAATCATCCTTTCTCCTCACTTAAGGAGATTTCTTCATCTTATCTAAAATACTTGTTTTTGTCTTGACATATTCTGCTTCGGAATCTTGGGAGAAATGTTTTTTTGTGCTATTCTTGGGTCACCTGAATGTCCGAGAAACTGCTTTTGCCCACAGTGGAGTCACTTATTATCTCTGGTATAATATTTGGTATCGTCATTTGATTTTCTCAGAAAATCTGACTTTATCTCAACTGTACTGTCGTGGAATACAAGTTAGGCTGCCGCTATAGTTACCGTATGTACCGTACTGTTGTCTTCTGTATTTGATTAGTCAGATCAGTGGTTTTGTGACCGAAACTCAAATATGGATGACATCCAAAGGAATCAGCTCAAGTTCTCACTTTGGAGATGCTGCCAAGGAAAAAATGTTCTCATGTACTTTTTTTGACGTCATAATGCCGTTGTTGATTCTTATTTGTTTACTGCTACATTGACTGACTTGTCTCCCCCCCCACCCCCTCAACTCTAGATGACGAGGTTGTTGGCGTCAGTGTAAGTGTCAGAGATCGGGAGGATGTCGTACAAGTTTGGAATAAAGATGCCTCTTTGGCTAATGAAGCAAGTGTCTTGGGAAAAATCAATGAGCTTCTCCCGCAAATAGCTTTTAAAGCAGTTTTTTATAAATGTAAGTATGCCATGTGTTTTTGGTGTACACACACACACACACACACACACACACACACACACACACAAAGCCATAGCGGCGCTTCAGAAACCCATATGCAAACAGAAAATCCAACAGACTCACACGCATATATTCTCTCCACCAGAACATGTGTGTGTTTTTCGTGTGTGTTGCTTATACATTGGTGCGCTAAGTAGACTGCGTTTGACAGTAGCTGATTCATTTTCCATTTTACAGCTCACATGGAACATCACGCCTTTGAAGGAGGACGTTCAAGACATTAGAGCGTGCACTTTTTTTTTTATCTGAACTGTACCTGCCTTGACTAAATGACACTGTCCACAAGAGAATCAAGGGTATTATCAATATATTTTTGTAACTATTGAATGACTGATGCCTTGTTTTATTTCAACCGTTGAAAGAATGTCCATGAACATTCATCAGCAGTGACTGATTTATTGTGGTTTTGTCATATCACTGTCCCACAGCTCATCCAGTCTCCTTGTGTAACGTTAGCTGCTGTGTTATCGTCTACGTTCAACAGATGTTTGCTTGAATCCCCTCATGCAATGTTTTAGTATAACAAGATCATTAGCATACCAAAGCAGTTTAGGAAGTTCATCAGAAATGACAAAAATGTTTGTCAAATTTCAAGTTGCGGAATGAATGTCCCAATGAGTTGTGTCTTCATCAGTTGTATGTGAATTGTAAAATGAGGGAAACACTTTCATGAGAATCAGTCCACGCACTTATAAAGCCATATGCAGCAGTCAAATAGATAATTCCACATTAAAATGTCTCTTTGAATGTTCTAACCGCAGCCCATTTGACAATTCTTTTAATGCTAATTGGGAAAAGTCGAACTCCACCCTCACAAATGGAGTCACGGGTCATTTGATATTTGAAAGTGGACAGAAATTGCACATTTCCTTGGCATTGATTTGTACTTGTTTCCAGTATCAATAAATCTTACAACTTGTTTAGCTGTGTGGTGTTTCAAGTGAGATTTAATGTCCTGAACTCTTTTGAGTTTTTAGCCATGCCGAAATTCCAATTCCTCCCGAAAAACATCCCCACGGTGGTGCTTTCCTCCACTGACGCGTCTCTGAGCATTCTTGCTCATTCCTGCTCTCTCATGCAGCATTCGAAGAAGTTGGGAAATTGGGAGTATCCTACTCGGATTGTCCCCGTTCCGACCTCAAAGCGCGTTCCAGGTGAAAGTCAACAAAGATAAATTCGTTGTTGTTCTCGTCCATCACAACACACCATGCCATCCAACAATCATTCCTCCATATTTTCCTTTGTTTATATAAATATTGATGTGATCGAAATCGGCTTTGACCGTCCATAATCAAAGGGTGGCGCTGTCTACTAAGAAAAAGGATGCGAGGCTTCTCCAGCTGCGGCTTCAGCAGGTTTCTCAACTGCAGCCATGGAAAAAAAGAGGTGTACAGTATTGTAATGTCTTTCATAATGAGTAGGGCTGTGCTTCTCAGACCTTGATCAAGGACAAAAAAAAAAAAAAGACTTCGAGTAGTTTCTCGTGAAATCAAATCAATGTTGCTTTACAATTAGTGTTAACTGGACTGTTAAACTGGCCGAGTAATTTCCTTCTGAGGCAAGCAAAAATACACTTTAATCACTGTATCAGTCATGCCCAAGGCGAAATATGGTTAGCAGTAAGCAAATTTTTTCAACCAAATATTTGCAACAACCGGCCTTTCTTGATTATTTAAACGTGAAGCAAATGATGGTCAGAAACCAATGAAAATACTGGATGCGTCATCCGACCCATTTAGTCAGAAGTCTGATGGGGTTCATCTTTACAAAATAATATTAGATTCAAAGTCTTCCCAACACATTTGTTTATTATTTCAAAGTCTATTGTGAAAGGCTTGAGAAACAAACCAGTTGCGGCATTTCTGAAAACCTATGTAGTTCATTACCTCTCCGTTGTAATTAGTTGACGTTGTAGTTTTTATCCCCCCCCCCCCAACACACACACACAGACACACACGTCATGAGCTGCTGTTTTTATCCGAATAGTATTTATGCTAGTGACCGCTGCAATGCACTGAACCTTGTTTACCAAGCAGGTGGATGTGACGTCACGGACCTGGGAGATCAAAACAACAACATCCAAATCGGCGCTTCTCCTCGCTTTTCTTCCTCATTTCTTTGCGTTTTCATACCTTTGTAACAACGCCCAAGGAAGGCGCACGGGTCTTTTTCAACGACGTCCCCCTGGACGACAAACTATTTGCTTTTACCCCCCCACACCCCTCTCCCGACATACGCGAAGTTGGGTGTCAAGTTAGTTCATGCCCCCGCCACCGTTACCAAAAAGCCTGGCGGAGTAATCTTGTTGGTGTTTACGGTGTGATCTGTGTCGCACGCGGTTTCTGTACACAAGATGGCGCGCAGCCGACAAGTTGTGTTCATCCGCGTACGCCTCGCTGCTCAAAAGCGACTCGCATCATGGTAAGTTTCACTTCCATCTCATAACGTTCACGTTCGGCTTTGTTGTGTCCTATTAAGATGCCCGGTGCTTCGGGCGCGCACAAGTGTGTGCACACGGGGATAGCCTTTGTGTGCATGGCGGTCGCTTACAAGTTTGCTGCTCGGCGACGCGGACTAATAACGTACTACCACTTGCACACGCGCGCACGTACACGCACACGCCGGAAGGGTTCATCGTATACCGGAGCATAAATACCAACCGGCAAGATATGAGAGTCGGTGTGGTGTGGAGTCAGTCAAGAGTACTTTGTAACTTGACCAACGTCGTGCTCTTGCTGTGTTGTGAAAGTTCTGGCAAACTTCCCAAGCAGAGGGAAACGCACCGACCCACAACGTTATATGTAAACCGCGTTCAGTCATTGACGACGCTCCAATTGGACGCGGAACCGCCCTCTTCGGATAAAGTTGACACCTTTTTATCTTGTGGAACAGTCGGTTTGCACTGATTTCTTCGGAGGAAGAACAAAGTAGCAGCAGCAGGCTTGTCCACGTGTTTATCGTCTCTCAAACTCGGGACACAACAACTGGCAACCGTTTCGAATGTTTTGGGGTTTAGTCAGCATCTTTGATTTGGCTCCCTTCCGAGGTAGCCAACGGATATTCATCACAGTTTAAAACCGTAACTGTATACATCTCGAAATTTTTTTTTCAGTCCGTGAAAAAATGTTAAATAGGCTTAACATAAGTATTTGTTGCTTGTGTTTAGTCTGAACCACTTTTGTGACCACCAACCACTGAACCAGTTGTGTTTTATTCCGAAATGCAGTTGCAGACAACTTTCTAAGAACATATGACAGTTCTATCCCATTTCTCGATTAATTCGTAATTGCTCGATGTTTTATGAATTGCCTTGTTGCCTCAAAATGGTTTCAAGCCATCAAGTTTACGACGCGTGCATTATTTACTTTCAAATGTCTTTTGCAAGTGCATTACAAACTGACACTAGTCTTTTTCTTTTCGGTGATTTTAGTTGTTCAGCTCTGTCTATGTCAATTTTTTGAACGGAGTCATCAATTTGACAAATTTTGAATCTGTACAAGAGAATGAAACATGACTCCAGTATTGCATTTTGGGGGGAAAATTTACACTTTGGGTCTTGAAGTCAATTCAAAGTGTGCCCAAGAGAAACTGTCGCTTTAAGATGGTTTGCTTGTCGAGCTCCCTCCTCCTTCGGTTTTGGATTAGTCATTGTCTGAGAGGGGGGGGGGGGCACTTTTTGGTAGAAGAAGGAAAGTAAATACACGCCAACAAGCGAACCTTGACAACCCAGATTAAGGAAAACATCAGAGATCAAATAGTGCTGCTGCTGGGCTGTTGTCATGGGCCGCCTGAGGGAGGGCGGGAGGGAGCGAGGGAGGGGCTGTACACTATTTGAACAGCCACTGAGGTCAGTGTGCTTGCTCACTTATGCAGAAATGGACCTTCACAAATTCGGACCCAACTTTGAAAATACAGGACCTGCAGCTTTTTTGCCCGTTGTCTTTGACGAGGCTATCCGGCATTCAGCCCCCTGCCGCCGCTGATGGCATTCTCATTTACATGGTTTCCCGCCCGCTTCTGCAAGCCACTGGGCCTCATTTACTCATAAACGCGGCAGAATGTTTGGACTCTCTGCTCAAGTTGAGCATTCGGGTTCTATTTAGAGGTTCGGGTTTTCTTCACACCTCTCGCGACAAGAACGCGTTTGACACCCCTGCTCTCCGCGGAAGCTCCACTGTGTCAGAGTAATAAACTTCCTCACTGATCAAGTCCACAGGATGAATGCATCATCATTCGATCAGTTGCAAAGTAGAGACGCTGACAAGTACTAATTCCTCGTTAGCGTAGACATCACCTAAGCCCCACGGGGGAGACACGCAGGAGCTTTGAAAGCATCTCAAGACTTGACTCCTCGTCTGTCTCGCCATTTGCCAGTGCCGGCAGGCTTCAAAGAAACACGGAGCATAACATGGCAGGGCCATTCCATCGCCATTGCGGGTTGCAACGTTGGATTTCTTTGATCACGTCTTCTGGCTTAAGCCCGCGACTTGCTCTGCGATAAACCATCAGCGTAGTCACTTTGGAGCCGGCAACTCCGTGGCTGGAGGAGGGATGAGCGTAGCAACGCTAATGTTGTTGACAGGTGGTTACTGCTGTTTTTTTTTTTCCTTTTGTTACTGCTCTCTTGTCTTTGTAGATCAAACCAGGGAGCGTCAGCACGCTTGTCTTCAACTGCCTCCGTCGCATATTTGAGGTGTCTTCTCAACTGCGGCAGTTAGAAGTTCACTCCGGAGTTGTGCGATTACTGCGGCCAGCCCCCCAGCCCCCCGTCACCACATAAAACATCAACGCGAAAGCCCCGTTCCGAAAGGGGCTCCTAATTGACCGGTTGTTGCTTGTTTATTTGATATATATTTACAAGCCGGGCAGTAATTGGAAGGTAGTAATTACCCAAGATGCAATGCCGCGCGGCGCCGAGGTGCTGGCAGGCAGACGAGACCCGAGCGCGGATAAAAGTTTGCAGGTTCTTATTATAATTTAGCATGCTGCTTGATGGCAGAAGGGGAGATTGCTAATTGGCCCATATTGTCCCTCATGCCATGTCATTGTTTACCATTACGGCGTCCGATATGAAGATCAAACGCGGGTGACTTTTACCGCTGTGCTCCCCCCGCCCCCCCTACCCCAAACGTTAATGGTGTTCCTCGGAACAGAGCCGAATCGTTAAATGACAACAGAACGAACGCAGGTGGAAGTTCTCCCTCGGCTAAGAATGACCTCAACTGAAACGAATTATTCCTTGATGCCGAAGTGCTTGAATAATGAATAAATCCCCTCTCGGGGTTTACTACGGTGAAGTCATAGTTGTTGTGTGAGCTTTTCATGGAAGATGACGGTATCTTCCCTCGACCCTTAGTGATTCAGTTGACCCGAGACTGGCAAGATAGTGGTGCCATCTGATTTATTTTGTCTCTGGGTTTTCGCGTGCAACCAAAGTGTTCCGTTTCTCTCGCTTTCCAATTCCCTCCCTCCTAAAGAGGTGTCGACCGTGTTTATGCTCCTGCTGTTGCTATTTGCTCGCTTGCTTTCCCAGCAGAGCTTCAGACATTGTTTGCCTCGAAGCCGGAGCTCCTCAGAGGGAATTTGTTTTTGCTCTCAAGGGTGTAAACAGGGTGGGGCGCCAGTCCCGAACCGCTATGGTCGGAGTTTATTTTGTTCGAAAGATTTTTCTTTCTTGGGTGGTTTCAAGCGCATGGAATATGCGTAATTTCATCAATTCAATGAGCTACATCTGAATATGTGGCAGAAGGGGGGGAACCTTGCATCTCCAAAATCCGTCACGCCCTCGAATAAACGGCGACGCGTATGTGTTTTGAATCACACTGAAACTTAAAAAGCTGCCATTTTTACAGGGGCGTCGAGACTTTTTTTCTTCTCCGCTCTATTTTCCCTTTCACTGCAAGAGTTGTTTTTATTGACTGTCTTTGATTCTTGTGTTCACAGAAAAAAGACAAATACTGCTTTATCTTAATAGCGTGAATCATTTTGGCCAGGGGTGCCCCTTTCTTTTATTATTATTATTTTTTTAGCACCTGCCCCTAAAAATGTCTGAGCATGTGCCTGACAAATTTTGACTGTTGCATTGTGTCCGCACTCTAAGTAATAATTTGTGTGTGTGTGTGTGTGTGTGTGTGTTAAATTTGACGACTTGCATATAATTTCTTTCCATATTATCCAAATCCATCTTCGACGGCCTGAATGCTGCCGAAAGTTTGTGCACATTCGCAAAGGAGTGGCAAATAGTTGCTCATCTTTGGAGTACTGCCATCTGTCGTTCGCACGTTGTCAAGAAGGATTGCGAAAAGTCGCTCGTGACAGATGCAACCCCTTGATTTTGACTCACATTTGTCAGGAAAATGGACAATGGTAAACACACCAGCCGTTCGGGAGAAATGAATCAATTCCCCCCTAAATTCCCAAAGGCCACCTTGCCCCCGCCATTCTTGTGTTGCACGGGAGAGCATTTGTCTTTGCACTTTGTTGTTGTTGCTGTCCACCATTGAGTTTTGCTAATTCATACAAAAGGAGGGTTCGGAAGGCTCAACATTTCAGTCGAGTTGCTCAGAACGTTGTTTTGGCCTTTCTCACTCTCACCTTGTCATTGTTTCTCTTGTCATAAGCGGCTGCCGCCGCCGCCGCCGCCGCTGCTGCAAAATGGAGAGCTTTCTCAGTCATCCCTTTGGAGAATGGCTCTCGATCACACGCTCATATTCTTTTAAAAGGGAAAAGGGAAGATGAATTTTGCCCATAACGGCCGGAACGCGAGGGCTTTTTATCCTAAATGGCTGGGGGAATTGTTATCTGCGGGAAGTGTGTCCTGCCTCTATCGTGTTCAATCAAGTGTCCACTTAGCTGCGACGAGGAGTAATTGTTCCCAAGCGGGCCACACGCTGACCTGTTAATGTCCGCTTTGACCCTCTCACCTTGTCAGCGCGTCTTGGGGAGGAGTTTAAATCATGCCGATTTCTGTGGCGTCTTTACCCCCAGCGGGTCAAGTGGGCATCGGCCCAGAAAGACCACTCTCTCGTAATTGTTCCCAGCGCCGCGGGTCAGCTCGGGGTGTTCCCAAAGATCAACGCTTATTAGATGTGTTGCTGAGAGAGGCGTCACTTAACGGGTCGAGCCATTGATCCGGTCCAACGCCGGTGTCCTTCAACGCAGTCGCTGCAACTGACGGGGTGTTTTTTTTTTTTCAGATTAGAATTTTGGGGCTCCCACTAACCCAAAGTCGACGGTATCTTCCAATACGTAGTGTACTGTACGTAAAAATGACTGTGAGCTAAGCCATAGTATGCTTTGCCCAAATTGTATTCAGGGCGACAGAATTAGATCCGCCTCAAGTTTGATTTTCAAGCTTTCCCTTATTTGCTTGGTTTAAATCTTCTGCAATTGCTCTGCGACAGACGTTGCAGGATGTCCACTTGGCTATTGATCCAAGGTGACAGGAACTCGCTCACAACGGACAGCCTCATGTGATAGACACGTAAATACAATTGGGTAGCCGTCATAAATCCGGGGGGGGGGCGGGGGGTGGTTGGCCGCCTGTTGGCATCAGCATATTTTGGGGGAAATAATGACAAGCATGCAGCCGAGTAATCAGAAGGGGGTTATCTTGGGCCCGGAGCAAGCCCAACAATGTGGAGAGCCCCGTGGGAACACGGCTACAAGTGAGGAAGGATGCTTGAATTCCTCTCTGGTGAATTATGAAGGGTTAGGACAGTGGACTTCGCCTTGTGTTTGTCCGGTTGAAGGCCCACCCGTTAGAACCAAGACGTATGTTTGCCAGAGAACATGCTAATTCATCTCTGATATTTGAGGCAAAGACGGCGTCAACTAGTACACTTCACTGCCTTGTTTACATCACACGAACTACATTTTTAGAACCCGTCCATCCATTATCCGAACCGCTTTATCCTCATGAGGATCGCGGACGTGCCGGGGCCCATCCCAGCTGTCTTCGGGCGGGTGGCGGGGTACACCCTGAACTCGTTGCCAGCACATCGCAGGCACAGGGGAGAACATGCTCCACACAGGATGGTCAGAATCGAACCCCGCTCCTCTGCACTGTGAGGCGAATGTGTTAATCAGTTGAACACCGTGCTGCCCGCCAGAGTTAATGGGGTCCCCCCCCCCCCATTTATTTCATTTTTTTGATTGTCTTCAATGGTTATATTGTGAATCTGAAAAAACAGCACTGCCAAGAAACATTGGACTCAACACAGCTATATGTAAAATAGTGTGTGGTCTACATCACGCCCGCAAAAAAACCCAGAATTGGTATGAGTCACTTTGTGGCATTCCATTGTCTTAAGGTGAAGAATGATTCTGTTTCTGTGATTAAAAAACACAACCCTTGTGGCTAAAATTGGCTTGATATGATGGTTCCGAGATGACATAAAAATTATGCATGTAGGTCAGGAATCGGTGTGTCATCACGTGAAATCGTCGTGATAAAAGATGCATGTTTACATTTGCCCTTTTTGATGAAATTTCTCGGCTCAGTAAACTACTGTGGGGGTCTCCCCCACCTTTTTTTTACTTCCTGTTTGTAATTGTTGCCACTTCCTTCCCTCCCTTTTCCTTTTTCTCTCGCTCTCTCTATTTTGTCCCCCCAGATGTGCCGCTGCTCTTGCACTCAGACAACAAACTCAATTCTGATTGGAGGAATGGAGTGCCTGCAAACTCAGCACGAGTGATTTGGGTATGTCAAAACTAGCCCACTCTTTCTTCTTTACAGTTGATTTGATTAATTATGATGATGATTTCTGTTTGTTTGAGAAAAGCCGGTCGGGCTTAGCACCCGTTTCCACAGCGGGTGAGCCAAGTGGGACCGTGTGTGTTAGCCGCCTCCGAAAGTTGCCTTGTCGGCCTCGGAGGCGTGACACAGAGGGCGCGACGACGAGCCGGGTCCCCCTTCGTGACGTTGACTGTCTCGTTCGGCTGTTAGCCGCTCGTCGATTCGGTGCGCAGAATTGCCGACGTGCCCTTTTGCACTCTGCTGCGAAGAAGCAAATACAATTTGACCACAGGAAGCCTCGCTTTCGGTCATATTTTCTTTTCAGAAAAAAAGCAGGGCGTGCGCCCGGCATTGAACAATGTATCGCGGCGCCACCACACTGCTCGGTTATTTTGCAGCAATTTCTTTTCACCCGGATGGCGATAGCAACATTTGGACCAATACTGGCGGCTTGGTGCTAATCCAAACGGCGAGGCCTTGACAGCCATGTTTGTTCCTCTAAGTGCCTTTCCAGTTTTGAGGAAGCTATGGGATATATGTTCCTCCCGTTACCTCCCGATGACCCGTGGACGCCTTCCGTCTCTGGCTGCTTGCCAGCCAGGAAGCTGATCAGGAGAGAATGTGACATTTGTGCAAAGTCATGGAATCTGCAATTAAATTTGTGAGTGTGGAAATGAAGCTCTCTGTGCTCCCTTCTCCACCCCCCATCCCACCTTCCCATCAGTAGGATAAATCCAGCACAGCGGGGCTTTCACTGTGCTCACTGTCCCAGTCTCCATGTCAGGGTGCCTCCCCCCCACCCCCCCAAGTTATGCTTCGCTAGCCCGACCGGTCTCGCCATCAAAAGAACTTTGACGAATATCATGTGAAATGGAGGCTACAACATCGCTCCTGATGAAATGACTAATGAGGCTGGCTGGCAGCGTCGCTTTTTCGTCACTCGATTTACGTTTCGACAGTGTTTCTCAGAGAGGAGGGCTTTCGAGAGCCGGTCTCGGTGAGAAAGCGGCATCGGGCAGATTCATGCACGGATGAGAAGAGGGTCATATCTTTCTGCTCCTTTTTTTCCGCGGCTGCCCCGCCATGACACTTAACGCCTCATTTGTGGGCTCCGTGGTCAATGGCTTGAGTCTGTGATCGGTTACCATAAAAGGCAGCTTTTTCTCTCTGTGCTTGCTGATGGGGCACTTACTTGTGGGCACTACCGCCCCCCCCCCACCCCCGTATGGACTACACCTCCATAATATAGGAGGACTTGGGTCTAATGGATAGTTAGAGGTCATAAAGACAAAAAGCTCTTCTGCCGTTTTGCTGGGTCGAGCTGCTTGGGAAAGGACATCGGCACTGTGCAAGCACTTCCGTTGAACTTGTGTTGGAGTGTTTCTTGTCAACACTGGGTGGACAGAGATGCAGGATATCCCGGTCAAGGTTTGGGCATGTCTGGTTTCTTCCCACTCTGTTCACACCCCGCGTACGTCGGCAGCACACTTTTGGAGTCCTTGACAGTCAAGCCGGTGCTGACTTGGCACCGCAAGCTTTGCTTAACAGTCACTCAAATATTTTGTGATGTTGTTCCATGCGATTCGATGAACTCTGTCGCAGCTACTGGCGGACAGAAATGTTTGCAGCCGCTTCGTTCCGATTTTGTCGGGATGAAATATTCAATTGACATGGCTGCTTCAGGTTGTCGAGTTTTCTGCTGCCGAGGATTATTCTGAACAAGCACCCAGATGACTTTCTTGCTCCGCCATCGCAAAAAAGGGCACATTTTCAAGTGTGCTCTAAAATATGCTGCTAAGCGAATGGACTGTCATTCTATTCCTCTTGGCTCTCTTTGTTTTCCCACTGATGCCTTCATTGCGTCATATAGGCGAAAATACTTTGCTGGAGGAACGGGGGGGAGGAGAGAGAGAGAGAGAGAGAGAGAGAGAGAGAAAGAGAGAGAGAGGCTTACTCCATTAGTGTCATTTGAATGGCTTATTAGATCAGTGTGACTGATGGATGCAGAAAATTGTTTTAATTGTATAATTTCTGTGGTTACCCACTTGTGCATAAAAGAGCTGCGTTGTGGGCCAAGGCCGGGAAAGAGTAGCATTTGGCCTGTGTATTCTTACGTTGCCATTGCCGAGGAAAAGAACAACAATTGGGGGTCTTTTGGATCAAGCGTAAGCACAGCCACAGTCGTAGATGTTGAGACACCCCCCCGGGCGGGTTCAGATGAGCTCAGTGAGCTGCTGACCTTTAACTACTGCGCCTGACCAGTGAGAGTCCTCGGGCAAAGGGAACGGCGCCTTGAAGCGTCTGATCAAGATGGCACAAGTTGGCGGCCATTTAACAGCCGTGGCGAGCGGGCTGCACCCGGACGAGATGGAGACTCAATTTAGGCACTCTGTCTGTACAATCTTCTGCATACCCGAAAAACAGATGACATCAGACCAGTTTAATACCAGAATGTCAAGATCACTTTTAGTGGGACTTTTCAAGGTTGTGGTGGGGGGGGTCAAACCTTAGCCCTGACCTCGAGTCCAGTGCAACTGAATGGCCAAAATTTTCCTGCGTGGGTTTTCTCCGGGTATTCCGGTTTCCTCCCCAATTCCAAAAACATGCATGGCAGGCTGACTGAACACTGAACATTGTCCCGAGGTGTGAGCGTGAACTCGGATGGTTATTCGTCTCTGTGTGCCCTGCGATGGGCTGGCAACCGGTTCAGGGTGTCCCCCGCCTACTGTCCGAAGATGGCTGGGATGGGCTCCGGCACACTCGGGACCCTTGTGAAGCTGAGCGGATTCGAAAATGGATGGATGGATGGAAAAAAAACAAAAGAAGCACTATGAGGGGGGCTGTCGGCATTGGACACTTTAACTTGTAGGAAATGAACGAATTTGAAGCGAATGTCAATGTTTTGTGTCAAGCGATCTATTTCTGACGATATTCTTGAAGACATATCTACTTCCCCCCTATATCAAGACATTCTTTCATCCTTGAAGAAATGAAAACACATGATCAAAATCGCACTGAATCCGTAGCACATAAATTTGTACATTCGATTCTCTCCACGCATTCAAAGTTGCCATCAACCGGCGACGTTCCAACGACCGTTGGGTGCCTTCTCGCAAACGATGCTATAGTGAAAGTTGAAAAGAAGGACTCTGGCCATTGAATTAAGCCCAGGCAGCTGTTTCGGGGCAGGAGAATACCTCGCTGTGTGCTCTTTGGCCGAAACGCGTCGTAGCAAATTAAAGCTCTGTCTGCCACCTCCTTTGCCTTTCCGCATTTTCCTGTTTGGACTTGAAGGTGATTCAGAGCCAAGGTGTTGACACTCAACGGAAGCCACGCCGAGGAGAGAGAGTATTTATTTACAGTGAGGCGCAGTGATGCTGGTTCAGGATGCGGTTTTTACGCAGGATGCACACCCCCCCATCCCGAAAAAAAACAAAACAAAACAAACATCCAAGTCCAAAGCTCATCTTATCTTTCCAATCTCCGCCCTTACACGACAAACCTCAGGTTTGATTATGAAAGGCAATTGTGTTCGCGGGAGAGGGGCGGAGGGCGGGGGGCGGTGGTTGCCCTCCGTATTGTGTGACTGTCAAGGTCTGGACACAGCCAGGAGAGGGCCCACTCAAATTGCCTTCCTGCTTGGCCCAGCAAATGGGACCGTACCAAAGTCAGCGCGGGTCACTGGGGGCCAAATAAGTGCCCAACTTTATTTCGCACGGCGATGTCTGTTGACCAACTGGAAGTCAAATGTGTGTAGCGTACACCAAGTAAAGAGAAAGGAAGAAATCCTCTTTCGTCATCCCCCTTGAGTACACGAGCAGGACGATTGTTTTTGCTTTTCACGGCGGCACCAGTTGTGTCACGCCGTCATAAGAGACGGTGTTTTGAGCATTCGAAAGCAATCTAGTGCAAAGCAAACATCTCCGTCCTTGAATGACGCATGCCAACTTGATGAGCACCAAACGACGCCGAGCGTTTCTCCTTTCCTGTCGCGCGGACACTCTTTTCCAAGTTTCAACAGCGGCTTTTATGATCTGCCTTACAGCCTCATCTCAGCGGACGGGGCCATTTAAACTCGAGAGAACCTGCCATATAAAAAGCACATCTGTTGGAGCCCAAATTGTAAAACAGAGCCACGTGTCGGGGCATCGTTGAGTTAACAATGCACTTAGCGGCGCAGATACGTACGTCTAAGAGACGTCATCGCTGTCGGCGGGATGTTGACGTGTGATTGTTTGGAACTCTGAGAAAAATGACTGCCTTGCAGGAGCAGAAACGGCGCAAGTCGTTCATCAGTGATTTCTTTTTAGGGACCTCACAGTGTGGATTTTGTTTTTCTGGTTCTGGGGACATGTGACATGACTCAAATATATATATATATATAGTGTGTGTGTGTGTGTGTGTGTGTGTGTGTGTGTGTGTGTGTTTGTGTGTGTGTGTGTGTGTGTGTGTGTATGTATATGTGTGTATTTGTTTTGTTTTTTTGTGTGAAATCTGCTTATATCGGGTGTGATTTGTAAGAGGACGTGCTCTACTCAAACGACGCCAATCTTGTTTGTCATTTTGCCTCTCGAGATCATGTCAAGACCTGTTTCCTGTGGTTTTTTTTGTGGAGAACTGAAGTGTCTCTGCGTGACGCAAGCGACACGAACGCATCAACACAACGTGAACGAACACCAAGTTGTGTTTTGTATTTTCATCACATTTGTCAAATATGCTATCGGCTACGTATTTCTTATCATATGGACTCATTTGAAGTTTTGTTCGTACATATCAAACTGTCATTCCAGGACCATTTTCAAGAAACAGTCAAAGAGAGCAGCCATTTCGAACCACGTTGAGTTCTCTCACTGTTAACCTTTCACCAGGGCTACACACAATCGCCGACATTTTTCTAAGCATGCTAACGTCCGCTGACTTTGCTGTCATGTCAGTTCGTGCGAACCGAAAAAAGTAGAGCACATTCAACATTGATTGTCAAGTAACGGCGAAGTCTCCATCGTTGGTTGGCTTGCGTTTTCTCGGCAAAGCAAGGACAAAACAAACACACGCTCAGTCAACAACCAGCTAACCGTAGCTCCTCCCCCAAATGCAACATGTGGCAAGCCCGGTTTCATCAAGGGTTTTTTTTTCCCTTCTGGGTTAAACCAATTAATGAATCAAACTCCAATTGTTCTTCTGACCTGCAAGAATATTCCCACTGAAGACATTTTGGACTTTACTCTTGTCTTGTGTTCGGTTCTTTGCTGTGAAAGTCCGCTCGCGCTATTATGTTGTGGTTGCAGGGCCTTATCTGCGTTTGAGGTCTCCACTTTAATGGGCTTTATTGATCTAAACAACATCAGGGGTTGTGGTCATGTTCTTCAGGCCGAGATAACTTCTGTGTAATTCCACTTCAACCATGTATTAGCCTTTTATCGGCCTCTTTCAACGGTGCCTTTTAGACTGTAATGCACCAATAAGTCACGCTAGCTCTTCATGTCGGGAGGATCTTAATAAAGCACATCCTGTGGACGTCTTCCTGTGGAGAAAGTGCAAAAAAAAAATAAAAGGTTAAAAGACGTGCTGTGGAGCTTTCACGCCAGCACTGTAAATCACCTCCTTTGAATTTCTCAAGACATGTCATGAATCGAAGAGGAAACCAACTGGAAAGGATGCAAAATCTTGGTGGTTCGCATCGGGAGGAGGACCAGTTCAAAAATCAATCAGATAAATTCTTGGAAAATTTTTTTGGACACGTTTATTCATGATTAAACATGCATATCTCTTCTCAAAGAGGACTTAGATGAATTGGAAACAAAATATAAACTGACTATCATGAAAAATCCAACACTATTGTGACCTCGGTTCTGTGCTGACAAAGACATTGGTGAACTTTTTTTTTTTTTTTTTTACCCATACAGCATGCTCATATGCAATAACAACAGGTTGTGCACAGGTTTGGACAAAAGAGTGGATAGGTTGAAGCGCCGGGGCTGTGGTTAGGCTGGGCAAACTTCCTAGGGGACTTTTTTTTTTTTTTTTTTTCACGGAAAGACAGAAGTGAAATTACTGAGTTTGGTAATCATTTATTCTTGTGCATGCCGGGAGTAATCAGTTCCTTAAAGGCTCCTTCAACTCCACTGAGTTTTGCTTCCCTTTCCTTCACTAATTGAGCACGTGTTACTGTGTACAGTATGTGCAGCACTGTGGCATTCGAAATCATTCCTAAAAATGCGCAGGGGGATCCTTGGCAGATTCACCTCGTCAACCTTTGGAGCGTGCCTTCACATATCGGGTTTTCCAGCGATGACATAATGTGGGGTGAAACGTGGACCTTAAATGGAGCTTAATCGACGTGGGCGGGGCGCAGTGGGTGTCCACAATTTCCCAAAGTAAAATACTCAGTACTCAAAATTACAGTTACATTTATTTTCTGCGGACATCAACTCATTCTATGCCAAGGATGATTTTTTTTAAATTTTATTTATTTTTTTAAAGAATGAAGCATTCAATCCCAGGTACGTCTTTACGTATTAAAAAAAAATCATGTGTAGGGTAAAAGAGGGGTCTGAATATATATATATATATATATATAAAAAAACATCTTCAGGACACTTATCATTTGTCTCATTTTCATTTCAAGGACAGAGGGTGTTGGAGAAGGCCGGCCGATAGCGTGGGGTCCCCGAGCTGCGGTTGAGCAGGAGATCCCTTTTCAGTGGCAGCTGTTCTCTCAGATCCACCAGGCTGTGCTGAAATTCTCTTAATATAATTCAGCGGGCTCAGGAGAATAGTCCAAAACAAGCGCGTGCCAGTGAGGAGAATGTTGAATTTTTTATCAGCGGGCCGCAACTCGCTGAGCTGGTGGGCAGCTCTCTCATTCATGAGCAGATGTTCGGCGCAGTTACACTCTGCAGCTAATGTGAACTTACTGGCCTCCCCGCCATTGGCTGCAAGGACGTTGGCAGTGACCTGGCATCTGAGAATTGTTCCCGGCTTTGAAACCCCTTTTTTTAGCCGCATCTTAGCCCAGGAGCGCCGTCCCGCCCGGACAGCCGATCCGTCTTCCGTTTGACAGTGATGAAACACTCACTTGTGTTTATTAGGGCATAGCAGCCAATTCTGCACATCTTCTGCTCGATTGTAATTGCCAGCGTGAACCGACAGCCCTCATGGCCGGGATGGGTATGTTTCATGATGGAGAATAGAATACATGTCATGGGCTACTACGGATAGCGAGGGAAGAGTTGCTCGATAAAAGGAAGTGATGGCTTTTTGTGTTCATTTTCATGAGGTTGTCCAAGTGGTCATGAATAGCCGAAGAAGGGGCAGCCCGAGTAGCAGGCAAAATTAAAGGACCGTTTGTCGCCGTGGGGATCTTACCAACCTCATCAAAGCTGAGGGAAAATGTCGCCTTTCGGGCTGATCGCTGGCATTCTGTTCGGGTTTCAGTGTTCGGACCGCATTGAACTCAGGTCTTGACGTGGATGAATTAGCTTGAATCGTACTCCTCACAGCGAAATATCGTCCGTGTATTTTCGACTGGATGCCGACAGTCATGCTTGAGTGATTTGCAGTCTGCTCGCTGGCAAAATCGAATGTGGCACGTGAATATTTTCCACACCCGCGCACCACCTATTTCCGACACCGCCCATAATGCTTTAGCAGCTTTAGCATGCTTGAATCCATTTATAGATTCAATTTCAACCAAACACAGCTTGGCAAAAGTTACTGGGTGCAAACAACACGGCGTCAGTCGTTTTCAAGTGCAAATGTTGTAACTTAGCCGAATGTTGTTTTGACGTCAACAGTCGATGGTCCTTGTTGGTGTGAGGCATTGAGCTGGAAGCTGGTTAATTGTCTCCTCTTGTTTACTGCGCTTGGCATCTCAACACGTTGGCACGGGCGAAGCCTCTGTTAGCTGTTGGCAGGTTTCACTTGTAACTTGTCGAGGAAATTGGAAGTTGTAGTCGGGAGAAGTGAGATTCCCTCGGAGGGACGCATCCTCCGTTCATGCAACCGCCGAATTACTGCCGGGCTGCGGGAAGAGCGTGTTCCTATAAATAAAGCACCTGCGAAAGGCAAGCTGCTTGGCTCCGGTCGGTCTTTAGCGGAAAGCAGCTGCCGCTGCGGCCCCGCCTGGCGGACGCTTTCCTCTCTTTCGACGGCTGTTTCGGAAATCGGCACGGGCAAGCTGCTCAGCCCGGCTTTTATGCGGCCGTATAGAAAGCGCCGGGCTATTTGATGCGCCCCGCCGTTATTAACAAATTGGTTTGTATGTGACATTGAATACAGTCGGCACCCTGCCAGTCATTTTCCGTGTGAGCGTATGAGTGAAAGTCATCCCGCAGCAAAGTTGTCCGTAGGGGACTCGGAAGATTGGAAATGACAAGCTCTTGTTTCGTCTGCGTGTCTCATTTTCACTTTCTAATTGGTCGTTTTTCAGGTTGGTTTTATGAGAGCAAAACTAATTAGTGTTACTAAATCCAGCAGGAAAAAAAAATAGCACTCTACTTGATTGTTCTGGTTTCCTCTCCCGTGTCAGGCACTCGACAATAAAATGTGACGGGAATAGTTTTCCAATTGCTCGTACTTCAACATCCCACAGCTGAATGGGACATGGGACTCCTGGTCTCATGATTTTTTTTTTTTGTTTGGCGAGAACAAGGAACAGTGGTTGCCCTTCTTGTCTTTGTGGCTCATAGGAAGGTAAAGTTTTTTTTTTTTTTTTGTTTTGTTTTGTTTTTTTTTTTTTTTGCTGGTGGGACAAAAACAATGTGCTGTGTTTGAGAGGGGGGGGGGCATTCTCTGCTTTGATTAGCCCCGTCCTGCTGACAGGAGCGACCAAACAAGTTTACAGTAGCGGTGACATTACCGTTACCTTTATTCAAGGCGCTCCAGCTGCAGCGAGCCCTCAGGAAGCACATCACAGACCCGCATGGGCGGCCGGCGTCCGCAAAGTGCAATACGAGCCATGTTTGAGTTGGCACGCATTCTTCTCTCAGGGAAGTTTTGCTGTCGGTGCAGAAAGTCCAGTGGCGGCGAGGCTTTGTGGGGCGGCGCTGATTCGAGGGGGCAGGATGGGCCTTTTCCACCTCTCCCCTCTTTCAGGAAACACATCTTGCCGTTTTTCCATCCGTGTTTGAAAGTGGCAACGGGGGGCGTGAGTCAGTAGTTCCCAGTAAATTGGTCGAGTGGCGATCCAATTCGTTTTGCTCTCTTAGACAGAACTGACACAAAGTGTGCGTTCGTGAGTCTTGAATGTTCAAATGTCACTGCCTTGCCGGACTGGTGGCATTCAGGTTTCTGTTATGCCTCTGATGTGCCCACTCGGCATCCATTGCAGCCTGCTCATCCTGGAAGGGGGAGTCTCCCATCTGCGGCCCCTGCTCAAGGTTTCCCCAGATGGGTTATCACGAGTTTTTCCTTGCCCTCCTGGGGGTTAAAGTTCGGGGATGTCCTTCATGGATGTCAACTGTGGGCGTGTGAAGCCCTTTGAGGTCTTTTGTGATTAAGGGCTACACAAGCAAATGCGACTTGACTTCACTTGATATTACCTTAGTTTGCAGGTCGACTCATCTCCCTTTCTTGCACCGCTGCATTGCACACGGGCTATAGTGAGCTGATGGAAATGTGGAGGAAAAAAATTGGCTGAGATGGCCGATGCGCAAACCGGGAGGATTAGGATGGAATTATCCGAAAAGGTTCACACTTGATGTGTCGTTTGTACGACAGTCGGGAAGCCTGGACAAACGACTTGCGCGGGTGTTTGCGCTGTTTTTTTTTTTTTTTCCTCCCGGGCTCTGACAACACAATAACTCTGTTGGGAACGTGTTCTCAGAAAGCCGTAATTAAGAAGTGCTTGATCCAAGGTTAGGGAGGAGCGGTGTTTAAATGCAATTAGAGCAAAGCGCAAATTAATTTGGACTCGTTTACAGTTTTTGGAATGTGTCATTATTTGTTTAATCAAGGGAGGTCAAGTTTGCGCCATGCGTGCATGCATCCGCCTACTAGAGTGTGTGTGTGTGTGTGGGGGGGGGGGGGTTGGTGGTAATGGGAAAATCTATTTAGTAATTCAGCTCTAATGAATTGTGATTTGAATGTGACCTGTTTTGTATCCCCATGTTATTAGACTAACATTTCTCTCAGAGGTGCGCAACCGGTGTGTACACACACACACACACACACACACACACACACACACACACACACACACAGACGCGTACAAACGTCTGCGCTACGTCTCCTGACAGTGGTGACGTTCTTGAAAGCTTACCGAAAAAAAAAAATGAATGAGATCCAGCTTTCCTTCAGTAAATTGTCTCAAGAATGTGTCTCATTTCTTCGTATGGCAAGAATAGAACACAGCATTCCCAACAATCTCCAAAGGAATGATACAGGCAAGCACTCCAAACTCCGTTATACTTTCCCGCTTTTTCTCGCACTTCATCCCAGCAAAACTGTCTTTGCTTTCATCTGACCAAACATATTTGTAAAATATTGAGTGACAAGGTCAAAGGTGAGCAAATGTGGAAAAAAAAAAAAGATGCCAGGGCACATGCAGTCCGTGCAGTTTGAGCGCTGTCGCTTTTTGTTTGCTTGTTTTGCAATTGTGGATCACTTGGAATCGGGCTGACATCCGCACACTCACACCCACCCGTTTTTAAAAATACCGCGCCCCACCGGCCCACTCTTTGTTGACCATAGTAGTTGTAGTAGAAGCTTGGCCACCCGTTACATTTTGCGGGGGTCTTGGCGAGCACGCGTTCACCAACTTTCCCACAAGTCATTGCTCCTGATGTGGCATGCGAACACGTTGAAAACAAACAAATGACCCTGTGCAGACTCCGCACCGCAAAAACACTTCCAAAGGCTTGCAGTGTAACGTAAAACACACGAATGACTAACCTTCACGCTCGGAAGACGACACCTTATTATAACGTTGACCTTTGAGGGATTCGCTTTTATTTATTTCTTTTTTTGCTCAATAGTAACCTGGGTTTGGTGTTTTCGTTAGACCGATGTCCAGAAGGATTTGTGCTGAGTAGTCAAATTGCAGTTTCAAAAAAACAACGATGCTCCAGCGCACACGCGACGCTCGTGAGAAGAAAAAGTTTGGTGAATGCATGGATGGTATTTATTCTAAATTCCTAGATATAGCACAATTGATGGTCAGTGACATCGTTTTTTTTGCCCAAGTAAAGATAATCACACAAATATGCGAATGAATGGCACATTATCACTTTTTTTAAATTCTGTTTAAAAAAACAAAAAACAAAAAACCCACCCTTAAAAATCAACAATATTCACGTGTGTAAACACCCTCGCTCTTGTCTGGAAATGGTTCCAAATACCAAATAGTGAATATTCATGTCAATGTTATCCTCGAGTGAGCCGGGAGCCGAGGGGACTTGACGGCGATGCCAAGCCATACTTTGAATGAAGCCCAGCTGCCGTATGATCAAATAGCCGCCCCTAATTAAGACCTAAGTGTACACCCATGTAACATTCTCTGTGGAATGCAAACAACCTGTGATATTTCCAGAGGAATTGCCTATGCGTGTCTCGCAAAGAAGCGGAGTGAATCGATTGTTTGGATTCTGGGGGGGGGGGGGGGGGGGGGCTCATCTCTTAACGGCAATGTGCCTCCCCGCCGCTGCATGTTGACTTGTGGTCTGCAGAGGCCGCTCAAAATGTTGGAAACCCTCCCGCCTCTTCTTCGCCACTTCCTTTTATTCCAAATGCTACGTTTTCTTACACTTTGCTCCTCCCCAAAAATTAGCATCATAAATGGAACACAGGAGAGTGGAATTATTTGACAATGCAAATGAGATATCGATCGAGCTCTATGGGGAGCATTTGCCAAGGTTGCGCTCAGTCTGAACACACCAAAAGACAACAAATATGACAAGCAACAGATGTGTCACACGGGCTGAAATCCAAACAGCGTCCGGCACGGACTTGTGCACGCCATCATATCAGACGTGCTTGCTGTGATGGGGCGAGGAGGCAGCAAATGTTTGCCTGCAGATGAGACGCGGCAGCCTCTCCGCTGCTTCAAGCTTCCTGTCTGAAAGAGGACAAGCCTGATTTTTTATTTTTTGATGCTGCTTTGACACTTGGAGTCACTCGGTCGTCTGCGCTGCTTTCTTTAGCTTGTGTTTTCAAAGTGCGCCTTATCAACCATGTGACAAGTAGGCCACCAATGAGACGAGGCCAAAGGCAATGTCCTTCCTCACTGCACCGCGAGTGCAAAGATGTTCTGCGCTTGTACAAGAAAACTTCATTTGACATGATTTAGTCCATTATTCATTGACGTAAGTTGGTTTGTTCTGTTATGGAAGAAGGTTTGTGCTATACAGTGAACCCGGGTTGAACGCGGAGGGGTGGTGTCGGTCCGAAAAGGACCCGCGAGCGGCGAAATCCGTGACGTGGTCAGTATAACTGCTCCTCAAGGTTTTCTTCCTCGCTTAAAAGGACTTGACGAGTCGACCAATGTTCAACAGCCTCGACTGGCCGCACGTCCACCATTTTGAGGTAAACAAACTGGGACAAAAATATACAATGACACAACATAACAAATACATACATGCCTCTCGATGAAACACAATAGTCATGGCCACATCCCGTTTTGCCTCCTCAACAGGAATATCGTGTCCTGAGAAGAAATTGAAGCTCTTGCCGTATGCACCTCACACTTTCTGACGTGCCTCCTGATCGACATGAACCACTTCCTGCCACTCCACGCAACCCTCAAATTTAACAGCAGGGGGCACAATAACCGAAACGAATGTGGAGTCTTCGGCAACATGCGTTGTCATTTTACCATCATATAGAAAGGCACATGAATTTAACATGACCGTGATCTTAGAATCACGACAGTTACGGTCAGCTTTACTTTTAACAAATATTATACAATCCAATCCAAAGATTGTAACCTGTTTTTGTTGCAAATGTCAATTTGGTAAACTGTACAGAGACGAGGCGTGGAGATTGTTGACGTTGGTCTACAGTGCCTTAGCCAATCAGGATGCAGAACGCAATGCACTATACGAAAAAAAAACAATAATCCATGACACAGCAAAGCTGTGAAAGTTGAACCACGTTAAGGCGATGATTCACTGTAGCTGTGTCCATTTGACATTATTGAGTTGTAATTGAAGTATTTTCCTAAGGCGGGCCCTTCTCACAAATAACTTTCCATTAAAGCACGAAGGAAGTTTCCCGAATACTAATAATGCTCAGCTGCACTTGTAAATGCTCCATTTGGCTTCTCAACGGTGCCATTTAGAAAGTCGCACGCACGTGGGTGATAACATATTTCACCAAGCCACAAAGCGTCCCGGCGTGCGCGTTTTCGTGTGGGAAAACAAAACGCTCTACATATCTCGTATTACATAGATGGAAATTGAAATGCTAATGTTGAGATCTGAAACAGAGCATTTGAATATTCAAATGTCTGCCGCGGTGTCGTGCATTATCGCTATTAGTATTTGCATACAGGTCTGTTTGCTGCTCTGAACTTGGGTGGTTAAAAACAAAAAGGCATCGGCGGCGATACGTCAATGTGCATCTGGTCACGATAAGAAAGTAACAGGGAGAGTGCCACTTCAGATATCCCCCCCAAAAAACTGTGCCAATTTGATCAATTTGCATGTCGCCGCTACTCTGCTGTTTTACAATACACAGCGACCGCGTTGCTGATGTGTCACTGTTGTCACTTACGAACACTTTGTGCAAAGCAGATGACATTTGTCAATGTTTATTCGGGAGCATCACTTGTAACCTAAAATACAAAAGACGTTTGTTTTTTTTGTTTTTTTTTTGCTCATGTTTATGCCCTCAAGTGAATTGAAAATGTCTGCTTTCACAATTGCAGAGACTGTTTAATCAGAAGATGTTAGTATCCTTGCGCTGTAATATATCAACCATTTTTTTTCCCACTCCATTCAGAATATCTTCACTTTTTTAACCCATTTTAGCTTAACATTCCCATGTGTTTAATTATATATATATATATATATATATATATATATATACACACACACACACACACACACACACACACACACACACACACATATATATCTTTAACTCTTTATATATATAAATAATTTAAAGAGGATAATTTTTTTACAGATTAATATTAAGTCCTCTTGAAATATTGATGATGAATTTTTAAAACTATGAATTTACATAACCGTTACGACATTAAAAAAACAGCGGCCCGGTGCCAACATAACTGTAGCTCATCCATCCCAAGACCGTTCACAAGCTGAAAATAGAGGTCCATTTTCCTACCCAAAATATGTGCACAACCCAAATGGTTCCTAAATCGCAGTTCCAATGGAAACTGAAAATAAATGATAACTTGGTCATTTCTCAGATTATTTTCATGACGTTTACATTATTGTCAGTTTAGCCCAATTGGTGGTAATTGAGGTGATGCGATTGATAGATATCTCAAGAAATCTCTCTCTCTCTCTCTTGCTTTCTCTCTCTCTCTCTCTTCTCTCTCTCTCTCTCTCTCTCTCTCTCTCTCTCTCTCTATCCATCTAGTCATTTGATCCATTGATTTTTCACAGGAGAGCGAATGGCTTCAAATATTTGGAAAATGGATGATAGTGAAAATATTTTCAAATGAACACGGACATGAGCAGAGCAGAGGCGAGTAGTTTCCCCTGGTGATCCTCCAGGCTCCTTTGTTTCCTTGGTGTGTCTCCAGCTCATTAATGTTCTAAGCATGTGAGAAAAGCAGACCGTACTCCGTAACCCACAGATTGGTGACATCGCAGGCCTAATACACACACACACACACACACACACACACACACACACACACACACACACACACACACACACACACACACGCGCGCCCAAGAATCTCTCCGCCGTTTGAAGTCCTCTGGCTCTTTTAGGAAGTGATGGCCACTGAGCTGCCCTGATTAAAATGACAATAGTCTAATTAACTCGACCTCGGTGTCAGTGCACTAAAATGGCTGACGGCCTGTCAGTTCCTGTTTGCAAACCTTTTGTCTCCTCATTGTCCAAATTCCCCCACCCCAAAGAAAAAAAATGCCCCAACCTTCCTTGATGGGATTTGCTAATGGCAATTATTTCTCAAAAGCTAATTAAATCTCGACATTTGTTTCAGATGATTTTTTTTTTCTTTGTAAAAGTCCTCCTCATGTGTTATCCTTTGAAGGTGTTTAGTAAGAGTAAAAAAAAAGAAAATAACTGTAAATACCCCCCCCCCCAAAAAAAAGATCATAAATCAAACATGGAAAGGCAAACGAGTCCATGCTTTGTACATGACCTTTTACTCCCCGCCTCTGAAATTAACTGTGCTTGCACCTCCATAAATTCTTCGATTATTGAATGAATTGAAATGAAAATGAACGATTGTTTTTTTGTCTTCTGTTGATGATCAAGGCCTGAAAGGAGATCATTCTTCACTTTTGACTGAAATCAGTGCAGTCCAAACCTTTCTTTTCTTTTGCAAGGAAGCGTCTATTTTGTCCAAATATCTGCAGGCATCGAACTGTCATTTTCAGTTGAGAGCGAGCGGCAAAATGAGATGGCTAAAAATGGCCGCGTTTTGCCGCTGAACTCATTTTCCACAAACGCAACGTGAACCAGAATGTCGCGTTTAGACGAGTGGGGGCTGCATCGAAGATATTCTTGTCAAGAACGTTTGGAGGTTGACTTCGCATGACATTTTTTTGCCGTGACCACACACGGCATCTTGATGAACAAATTGAGGTGTTAGCCATGCCGTTGTCTGGCACAAGTGGTGGCCATATAATGGCGCATATATTAAACTGCACTTGTGGAAATTCACATCTGGCGTGTGTCTGCGTGCGGGGGTGTGCGTGCGTGTGCAACAACCCCCTCTGCCCCTCCCCCAACAACACTCTCATTTCATCGTCTGTTCAGCAGTGCCGTGGCGCTTCCGCGCAAGTTGGCGGCTCTGGGTGCATCTGTTGTTATTATTTTTCCATTGATAATTGGCTTCAACAATGGAATGCCCGTTTCCCCCCGCTCGTCTTTGAAACCAAATACCTTGTTTGTTTGCCCGAGGTCTCACTTGTACTCTCTGTTGTCTGGTACTCTCCCTGACCCCGCAACGTGTCACTCACGTTCTCCTCGCCGAATGTCCCTCCAGCCGTAGAGCCTTCGACGTCCCTGCGGCGCGTTTAAGAGGTCCAGATCAGCAAAACAAACACATTGGCGCTGCGCCACTCATCGTGCTCCAGAAAGATTTTGAAAGTGCTGTTTGCTGGGCTCATACTTCCGTGCCGCAATTGTAACACCCGCCAATGTATACAAAGTGTTGTACATTGAGAAAAAAATCACACCACAACAAACAATAAATGAATAACAAAGACAGTGGAAAGCACAAAAAAACGTCAAAACCCCGAGAATAAAAATGAGTTTTAAGACGAGTTTGAAAGATGGGCAGTGCGAGGCGGCTCTCCGAACGCGTTCGTTCCAAAGAGAGGGGCCGGTAACGGAAAAGGTTCGATGCCCTCCGGGCCTCCCCCTCGTCCTCGGTACCTTTAGTAGTGTCTGGTCCGCAGACTTTTGGCTCTGTCGGAGCTCAGAGAGGTAAGGCGGGGCCAGGCCATTTCAAGATTGGAAAACAATTAATAGAATCTTCAAAAGAACCCTAAAATGAGCCTGTGAAGGGATGCCGAAGTAGGAGTTGTGTGCTCCCGCTTGCGAGTACCAGTCAAGCAATCAGCAGCATTCTGGACCAACTGGAGACGCTTCATGGAGGATTGGCTGACTCCAAAGTAAAAGTGAATTCCAGTCATCCAGCCGGCATGTGATAAAGACACAAATGACTGTTTCAAAGTGTTCTTGAGAAAGGAGCGGCTTGACTTTTGTTTTAAAAACAAATCCACCAGATCACTCGCTTATTTGTTGGAATAATTGATAGGACACTCGATTCTAAAAGGATTACATCGCGACAGCCCGACATCGGAAGACTTTGGTTTGAACGGCACCGTTCACGTGTGAGCTCAATACTGCTTTAAACGTCCAGTGACTTCTATTACGAAATCCGTTTTGTGTTTGGGACATCAGTACAACTCTTGCTGACGTCTGCGTGTACACAACTTCAAAATGTGAACATCATGCTGCCCGCGACCATGAGCGTTGCCGCCTTCTCCGCTGTCTCGGTTGTCCTCTTTTAGATTTCTCCGCCCGTAGCTTGTCCATACACAGAATAGTGAGGTGGAACATGGGCGGCCCCACTTCTGCAGTGAAGTGGCCGTAAAAGGGGCGATTGATTTTTGCATGAATTAATATGATGGTGATGTGTGGAGTTCATTAACGAGCCACCGCCGACAGAATCAAGAGTGCTTCGAGAAATTAATGGAATATCTTACTTCGTGTAAATATTCATGAGCTCTCATCTTTTTTTTTTTTCATCTCCTCAGTGTGAAAAGTGATGAGAGTCTGTCCATTAGAGGACCTGAATCCCATTGTTGGGATTGGCTACATTTCTACGGGATGGGGGGGTATCAAGACGACCGAGCATATCACCTGACGACAAAGCCATTGATTACAAATCTGGGATGGGAAAGCGTGTTGCAAAGTCCCCTCGACGGGTTCACGCACGGCGCCAAATAACCAAACGCTTTTTTTTCCCGCACCCGTTCCGTTTCACATTTTGAATGCGCCGTATTAACAACATCTTAATGCCTTCCTTTGATTGATATGAGCCATTTATTTGTCTAACAGAGCATTCAGCCAACCCACCTGGAGGATAATTATCTCAACAATAATTTGTTCCATTGCCTAAGTTTCTACGTGTGACGTTCCGACGCAGGCTCCACTTGTTTATCCTCAGCCTGCGTTGCCTGCTCCCCTACCGCTCGAAATGGTCACATCGCAGCCTTTTACCGTTTGAAACGGAGGCAATTATCTTTGTCTTATTAGCTTCTTGCGATCTTGTCGTGCCGAGAACACGCGCGGCCGTGCCGTCAGGATCCAGTTGTTTGCTCGTTTGTTTGAAGCAAAATGCCAATTTGCTTTCATGGAAGTGACTGGAAGACTTTGCTCAATTTATATTGCAAATTATGTAAATGCCTCGAGCTCACAGGGCTCTTTCAGGTGATGGGAATTAATGGCGTCGAGCCGTTTGAAGCTTGAAATGAAATGAATTTCATTTGTCACCACTTGCCATTGATTTACGATCCAACGGATGATGTGTTAATTGAGGGATAATTCTTCACAATTATCGTGCATTTGACTTGAAATGATGCTGCTTTTGAGATCTGTTGTTCTGCCATGCAACCCGTTTGGGGCGCGTGCTGTCATCGGTGCTTATCGATGTGCTGTTGCGCAAGCATCTATTTTAGATAAATACCATTTCGTGGTGACAATTTTGACTGCCAAATTTTTGACCAGATGGGAAGGGCATTGGTTCGTGAGCTTTTTTTTTTCCCGCCCCCTCCTCCATATTTGGTTACGCTTTAATGCTTTTATTCAAATGCACCCCATATCTTAGCCCGCAGCGACTTGAACGTTTTCCATAAAAATGCGATTTTGTTTCCTTTGTTGTTTTTTTTTCCCCCCCGTTGGGTTGAGTGCTCAGTTGGGAAAGTCTTGTGCAAACACATCAGTCCTGTCAAATGCCGTCGCACACTGTCACACTGCATTCACCACGAGGGCAAGGTTACTACCATCAGAAATATGATATCTTGTGTGTCAAATTACCAACACGGTTTTTAATGTGTCAGCGTCAATGTATGCAGTTGGGGTTGGGTTGAAATGGAAGAATTTGTACACGGTGATGTTTAAATGTGCAGGGGGGATAAGCATAATCACCTCAAAAAAAGCTTCGACAAAATAGGAAAAAAAAAGGAAAAGAAGCTGCTGGTTGCATTGACAATTACGGGAAGTCTTACTTTATTTTTTCCTTCTTTTTAGTGGAGGGTGCATTCGGTGTTTTGCCACCGCTCCAAGGGAAGATTGCTTTGAATAAGCGAGCTCGTCAATAAGGTAAGACTGTGTGCGTGTGTGCGTGTGTGTGTATCTATCTATCTATCTATAGATATATACATACACACACATATTTTGGAATGTGGGAGGAAACCCACGCGGGCACCGGGAGAACATGCAAACTCCTCACAGGAAGGCTGGAGCGGGAATCGAACCCTGCACCTCTGCACTGTGCAGCGGACGTGCTAACCAGTCGACCACCATGCCACTAGTATACAAAAAAAAGAAAAAAAAAGTTTATATATATATGTATATGTGTATGTGTGTGTATATATGTGTGTACGTGTGTGTGTGTGTGTGTGTGTGTGTGTGTGTGTATATGTAAATAAATATATATTATGTGTGCAGAGAAACAGAGACACAGGCTCGGTGGGTTGACAGTATTTTGCTTACCAAATTCCCATGTGAGAGAATAAACAACATGAGTTAAAGCCATTGAAAGATTGTGGGCACACTTCGGACCTCCGTTTAATTGACTTTGTTGCGTTTAGTGCCTGCTTTGAAATGTCATTTCTTGATATCAGCATCCAAGTGAAATTGCCATGTATTAGTGGTTGGCTGGCTAAGCTTCTCGTTCAGCGGCATTTACAGCCGTCTGTTTTTCAATGCATTTATAAGAGTTTGATTCGGCAAAGCTCTTTCATCGTTTATGCCTAGGTTGGAACATAATAAACAACTGTAGCAAAAGTGCCTCGCGGGGGTGATTCTGGCAAGAAAGTGAAACGCTTCTGTCACTTGCAGTGTTGTTGCTGCACTTTAAGTACCTTCATCTATTCTCTCGGCGTGGTTGCCGTTGTGTAAAACCCGAACAGGCGGAGGAGCCAACGCGTGGCACTTTGGAAGCTGACATGACCGTCTCACAAATATCAAGCAGGCTCAAGCAAAAAATGAAAAACTTACAACGGAAGGATGAAAGGGGCCACTTTTTCACACATGCTGCAGTCAGTCAAGAAAGCAGTTGTATTTTGTTTTCATTGTCGAGTTCATTTCATCAGCTTTCTGTTCAAGGTGTTCATGGAAAATAGATTTTGGGGGTGGCCGACAGCCCTCGATCTCACCGAGTCGATCCGGCTCCGCACTTCACAGCAGCCGAATCCCAAACGCCAAAAAGAACAAAGTGTAGCGAGGTGACCATTTTTCAGTCGCTCGAGGATCTTTCATGTGACGTCTTCAGGAATCAGCACAAATTGGAGGAAACCATTTTTGGCTCTAAAATTTGAATTTTCTTTTTTCAATGCTTTGACGATAAATTGTATTTTTCTTTTTTCTTTTTTTTTCTTTTCTTTTTACCTTGGAATATATAGAAAAGTCCAACAGTACACCCTAACTAACCTTACGGGCCATGACAAATGTCTTGTTATTTTTTTATATATTTATTTTTGTTTGGGTTGGGGTGTCAAGTCGCTAGCTGCAGAAAAATGGATGGCGGGTCGCGAATGGCCCCCGGGCCGTCATTTGGACTCCGTTGGAGTCCAAAAAAGAGAGTAATGCCTGCTCATGAGTGATTTCTCCCTTGTTGCATTGTGCCTGTGAAATACTCAACGTACAGGAAACAGCTGACCACACAGCCCAACAAGCTGTTTTGTCATTTCTTCTGCTCTTAGCGGTTGAAAAATAAAACAACGACAGCACAATCTTTTAATCGAAGAAACACTTGTCAGGAAACGTTGCCAAAGAAAAGCTCGAGCCGATCTGCTCTGCAATTTGTAACAACTGGGACTGGGTTTTCGCCGGACATGTTTTTCTGCAGCTGAATGCACGGCGTCCCCTCTCGTTGCGCTTCACACTCGGTTGCTTCGGTCAACCGCACGTGATGTGCAATCGCAGCAACAAGTTGAAGTTCAGGTGACGGACTCGTTTCATTCAGAGCGCCCGTCGGTTTGTGCAGGCCGCTCGAGCTCCTCCTCGAGCGGCCATAATTTGATGTCACGCTCCCTTTGGAGTTGATGTGTTTTGGATTTCTGCAGCTTTTTTTGGGGAGGGGGGGGCGGTTGTGGTTTGTAATGTTTGCTTCCAATTTGTTGCTGTGATTGCAGCATTTCATGTTTTTTTGGTTTGCATCATTCCTGTGTTTGTTTTTGTCTGGTCTTGTTTGCATCATATTATTATTTTTTGGAGTGGTTTGCAGAATTTTTTGTTTTTGGGCTGCAAACGGCCTAATGTTGCAAAATCATTGCCATGACATAAAAGATCCAAATACATGTCGTGCATTGAAACTTGCATTTACGTAGAAGTATGAAATAATCCAGAGAACAAATTGTCACTTAGACTCAGTGTACATAGAGCCACCCTGAGTTTATTGGTGCCATCAAATTATCGACTGGCTGACAGTGCATTATACAGCCTACATTATGAATGGACTTTATGACAGAGAGCCGTGATGATATTTTACACCAAAGGTTTCCAAGAGCATTAACTCTTTCATTCCACAAGACTACTTGGACGTCTTTTTAAAATTAGGCTCCGCCTACCAAGGACGTACTCTGTCTTTTTTTTGCGTCATCGAGAGAAGGAGGGTCTGATGCAATCTGTATATGAGAATAAGCCGTTTGCATTGTAAATCATGTAACAAAGCGACCAGTAGGTGGCAGTGGTTCCTCACGTGCTTGAAATGCATGCTTTTACAAAAAGCTCTTTTTCTCCGTTTTTTGACCAGGAATTGCCATTTTCATGAAACGTAGCCATTTTGTAATGCCGATTGCTGAAGAATGGAAAAAAGATAGAAACAACATTTTTTTCCTGCTGAAAGAAGAGAGTCCAAACTTTATTTTGGTAGGCTCCATGTTTATATAGCATTAGAACCAAATATTCTTTGGGCCTTGCAAGATCAGTCAAAATCCAGTAAAACACTGGGATTGAGGGGGTTGCTCCAGTGAGAATGGCTGGGATTGAATGAGTTAAATAAGCAAAAAGGATTACTTTGAAAGTGTCCATCGCACGATTGCCATTGTGAGCGTGTCACCCGTCATCTTCCGAGGTCAGCGACCGCAAGTGTTTGCCACTCGCACTGTTGCAAATGTTCACTGGGTGTACACGGTGAAATTGAAAATGCGTCACTTGGAAGTAGATCCAACACAGATGCAACATTGGAAACCTGCAGTGTCAATCCAGCGCCACTGATTTGTTCAGCGGCGCAGTCTCCGCTAAACTCGGGTCATCGAAAGCAACACAAAAATAAATAAATCAAAAGCATCAAAAACAGCAGCTACGCTGTCGCCTGCTGTTGTTGTTTTGGCTGTGCTGTCTTTGTCCTTGGCGAACACTTAACCCTCAACCGCATGCATTTATCATTACTTTTTTTAATTTTGTACAGACAGTTGTGAAATGCTGAAATGTTTCAAAAGTTTTGCTGTTTTGACCTAAAAAAAAACAACACATTTTTTAGGCAAAAAAGAAACTGATGTTGCATAAACAAATAAACAAAAAAAAAACATCTTTTCTTCTTCTTTTTTTTTTTTTTTTTCTATTCTCAGTAGGTAGCACATGGTCCCTTGCCAACCCCATCCCCCCCCCCCTCCCATTACTTGCTGCTATGTCTTGTAAGATAGAATGAATGAATTGCATTTTTGGTGTATAGATGTCATCTTGCGGAACATTTCTTTTTGGGAAGGAAAATGCATTTGGTGAGGATCAATTTATTTTTCGATCAGTATCAAAAGAAAAACATTTACAATCTTGGTCTCACTCCTTGTGTACTGGCGAGGCCGGGGGGGGGGGGGGGATAATATCAAGCGGCCACCTGCAGCTGAACAGGTCCGTGTGCGATAGATTCCATCAGCGGAATGTCGCTACTGTAGGTTGCCTTTGCTACTAAGTGATGAAAATAACACGAATGATGACACGAATAGCGGCCTTAATAATCACTAGTTAAGGTCAACGGTAAAAGCAACCGGACAAGGCTGAGTACTTTTTTTGTTTTGCTTTTAGTATTTGACTGTTTCAATCCTGCCATTACTGCCGGTCTTTCGTGTTATTTCGAACAAAAACAATTTGCAAAGTGGGAAGCTTCGGTGAGTGCGTTTTTAATGAGGCCCAAGTCGGTTTCAAATATTGTATCTTGTCAAGTGAGGTTCGGAATAAGATTAAAATCAGCCAAGACAAAAAGTTTACTTGTGCTTTTATCTCAAGGTGGAGATGTGTCAAACATTTGAAGTTAATGCCCCAAATCATCACCCCCCTTTTTTTTTTTTTTTTTTTTTTTAAACAATTCAATGCAGGATCTATTTTGCATGCGACAAACAGGGAAATATATTTGCAAAACAGTCTCGGCGGCCGGCTCGAAAACCACAGGGCCAACGGTGCAACGAAAACTGGAATGACAAACGGCATTAGCCGAAACATTTCCATCCTTTGACAAGAATGTTATTGTTTACCTTCGCATTCGTGTCCTAATATGGCTCCCCCCCCCCCAAAAAAACCCCCTTGTCAACGCTGGCCGCCGCCGAGGCGAGAGGCCCTCGAGGGGAGACACTTTCAGCTGCCACTTTGACAATGAGAAACAAATGTCACCGCTTGGCAAAAGAGGCCGACTTTGCTCGTCTTACAGTACTTTGGCTTTCCTTTGTGTTTGTCTGACTGCGGCTCCCCCGTGTAACCGCTCTCGCTTGCGAGACGTCCTCTTGTGTGTTCCCGCTTGTCTTTCTTGCCGTTTTCCTCTGTCGTTATTTGTCTCGAGCTCTCTATTGATCCCTGTCCGTGGCCTGGTGTTAGCTATGCGGAGATTGACTGATGGCTTTCTTGTTTGCTGTGTTTTTTAGTAGAAAGCGGGGGAGCAGGAGGGGCGGGGGGGG
>NW_017805546.1:2090552-2136162 GCF_001891065.2 Hippocampus comes
GACGGCGGCTCCCCCGTGTAACCGCTCTCGCTTGCGAGACGTCCTCTTGTGTGTTCCCGCTTGTCTTTCTTGCCGTTTTCCTCTGTCGTTATTTGTCTCGAGCTCTCTATTGATCCCTGTCCGTGGCCTGGTGTTAGCTATGCGGAGATTGACTGATGGCTTTCTTGTTTGCTGTGTTTTTTAGTAGAAAGCGGGGGGGGGGGGGTGTGGGGGGGTGCTGTGCTCTCGAAGTAGCTGTTACTTTTGCCAAGGCACAACACATCTTCGCTGCAAGTCATACATCCCGGCGAAAGCTGTTTCTCTTCATCACGGGAGTGCTTCCAGGGTCAAAATGAAGCTTCGCGTTCCAAAAGAAATGCGACGCTAGTCTGTTGTTGTTGTCGTTTCTTGCTTCAGATACAAACAGCCGCTATTGGTACAGATTAAGAGCTTGGTTCATCGCCGAAACACCGTTTGGGGTTTGAATTGTGTTTGAAACGTTGGGAAACGTTGGTTTCGGGTCAAAGTGTCAAAAGCAAGCCCCGCTAAAATATGACCGATCAGGTCCCGTTGCTGTCCGTGGAGGACACGATTCCTGGCTTTTGGGCAAAGAGGTCAGCGGCCTTTATCCGGCAGAGGAAATCGGGATTTATCAGATGCATAGTCTTTCTTTTCCCCAGCTGGTGGAGGTGGATGGCAACCTCACTTCAATCCTAAAATCCTCACGCTTATGATATTTGCCCAGCATTATCTGTGCCTGCGGACGAATGGGAGCGCGGAACACGTGGAATGTAGAAGGTCATACAAGCGTGATTTACACAGCGCCGAGCCGGAGAATCCCTGGGAAAATACTTGGTCCGGGATCAAACGGACACCGCGCAATTTGTTCATAACACTGACCTTTTAGATTCATGAATTTTACTTTTCACCCCTCAAATCGTGCACCAATTGGACACTTACAAAATTTGTGAGGATAAATGTCTTTTTTGTCGTCAGCCCTGTTTTTAGGGTGCTTCTGGGTGACAAGAAAGGTCTTTGTCATCGAAAAATGAAGCTTGGACTCGAACGGCTTGTGAAATTTGAATTGGGACAAAAATATTTGTGGAAAAATGTCGCATGACATTTCAGCTATCAGTCATTTTTTTGTTGTTTTTTTCTGCCATGTCATGTTTGGGGTTCCGCACCGAAGCAAGTTCTTGGATGCATGAAAATTCATTTTGGTTGCTGCCGCTTACAATTTTCTAAGATGCAAAAAGCTTGCAGGCTTTTTGATTTTGTTTTGTATTTTTTTTTTTAAATGCTGCTGTGCTTTGTAATGCGCGTTGCTGTGATTTTTCTTTTATTCATAAGAATCCTGAATTTTTTTGAAGTCGGGAACAAACTGATTGTCATGGTCAATATAATCGTGATATGAAATTTTATCTGAAGTTCCCGGAAGAACTTGGCGGTTCCACCATTTTTATTGATGAATTTATTTCATTTCTGGAAAAGACAGAACATGTCAACCCATCCACCATATCGACTGAAGCAGCAACAGACCCGCTGCATGGGCTTTCCCTCACAAATGATGCTTTTGTCTCCACTTGTTTGCTTTTAACTGAAAGACGAAAGCTGCAGTCGGTAAAGTTGACTCTGTCGTGAGAGGCAGATGGCATTCGCCTTGATTTGATGTTGACAAACTTTGTGGGAGGTCTCGAGGTCACTTTCTGAGAACAGGCGGCTAACTCTCGCCAACACATTTTCAGCCAGCGATTTGCAAACACCGTCAAGGCGCGCTCATGACGTCGATCCACTGCGCACCGCGACACGTTGTGCTGCTGTGTTTTTGGTTGCTCACCTCAAAATTTGGCGCAGAAAGCTCAGTGGCACGTCCACTCATCATATCAATCAATGCAGGAGAAGATGAAGTCAGAAACTAAGTGCAGCACTGAACACATCCCGTGCTGTGTGTGTGTGTTTTTCACATAAATCTATCTATCTATCTATCTATCTATCTATCTATCTATCTATCTATCTATCTATCTATCTATCTATCTATCTATCTATCTATCTATCTATCTATCTATCTCTGTCTGTCTGTCTAGCTATCTATTGATTCATTTCTTCATACCTAAAGCCCACCGTTAGCTGTCGAAGTGCATTTGAACTTGAGCCGCTTTTAATTAGAAGTGAGATATTAGCATTTGGTTGGGCTTTATGTGGGGTGAGGGGATTGGGCAGCGACGGCGCCTTCATTAGCCAGCTTCTCTGTGTAACGAGCGCCGTCATTAGCTGATGGAGGGGATTTGCTCCAGCCTTACCTTGAAAGGCACATCTTTTAAATACTTGCAAGAAATAAGGCATTTTAATGGATTTCTTAATGAACAGAATCAAGATGCTGCATCTCGAAAATGTGAGTGCATTTCTGATCATGTGGATCGGCCGCTGTGTTTTCAGTTGAATTTTTGTCCCCTTTTATCCAAGACGGCGGCGGGGAATGAGACACTGGCAATTAGTCACAAACACTCAACCTTGTAGCAGATAGTTAAAATGTGATTTTTATTTTAGTTGAGTTTCTGTGTGATTTGCAAGGAAGGAAGTGGTATTAAAGCTATGGAGTGCTTGAATTGAAACACTTCACATTTACGTAGAAAAGAAACCTCGCAGGATAAACGTGACGGCACAAATGTCGACACCAAAGCGCATGTGGACTCTCAGCGGTGATGACAGTCAGAGCTGTGGTGTGTTTTTTTTTTTTTTTTTCCTCATGATATGGAAGTCACTCTAAGCCTTTGACGCTGCCTCCATTCTCGAAATCATGCATGAAGTGATTTGTATTTTATTGATGAGTTTTTGAAGTGGCAAGTGTGGGAAATTGGATCTTTGATCTCCCGGAGTTTGGGAAATATATTCTGAGTGTGTTGAGCTCTCCAGGTAAAATACCCGCATCCAGCCAGACTCTCTCACAATCACATAGACTGAGACGGAGCTGTCATTTGGGAGGAATATTAACCCCCCCCCCCCCCCCCCCCCCCCCCCAAAAAAAGGTGCCACTCCACTCTCTTTTTTTTTTCCCTCTTTCGCAACACATCCAGGTATTTGTTTTTGGATGTTTTCACTGACTGTACATGGTCATTACCGTTGTTCATTACCATAACCGGGTATTTGTTTTCGACTTCACCCAATCACTTTGATATGCTAATTACAATGTAATTTAATTTGAGCCCCGTAATGATGATGCTGTTATTATGGACATAAATGATGCAGTTAAACTGAGTGTAATCTCATTTGCATACTGTACATGCCAGTAAATTAAGCCCTTTCCTGTGTTGCTTCAGCTTTAATTTTCCACTCCTTTTCACACGGCATCCCTCAGCCCCGCCGTGCCTAATAGCAGACTAGCTTGTTTGATGTCGACAGCTGCTTACCGCACTAAATCTAGTCACAATATGAAGTCCATAAAGCCTCCTAAGTGCTCTTTTAAGCAGTTCCTATTAATAAGCCAGCAAGCTATTCATACTTTGCGCTGACAGAAACGCGCGCTTCGTCAACACACCGTCTTCGCGATCTTGTCCAGAAAATCAACAAGTTCGATTCATGTACACTGTGTGAAGTACTTTTTATTGATGTTGCGGCCACAGGAGGGAAGCCAGTACCAATTTTTCAATCATCATATATGGTACTTTGGGCTGGAAACGACACACCAAAAAGCACGTTTCGGCACCGACCTTCATTTCAACATTGGATTCAGTTAAAATTTGGGATAGAACACAAAAAAAACAGGCAAACAATAACATGGCTTGCCTATTGTGTAAAGAGGGACAGTTGAATTTCATTTGAGACCTTAGATCGCAGTTCAACGATCGACTTTGCGATCGTGTCATCAGACTCATGCTACGTTGCGCGCATTTCTGGCGCTGAGATTGAACGTCAATGTGGTTCGCGCGTTGGTTTCCCTCCTTCTCCGGTGTGCGCGAATCAAGTTACTGGGAACACCCGCGGTCAAACGCTAGCGAATGAAGCCAGTCGCAACGCTCGCAATGGATTTGGTGAGCACGTCGCATTCGGGGCCACCTTGGACAGGCATGACCACTGGTCACCACTTGGTGGAGTCTTGGCTGCGATGGCGAGGGAAGTTGCCAGTCAAAAAGTTCAGATTCTGTGGTCTGACCGTAAACAGGCATCTGCTGCTGAAAAACGCTCCCATCTTACTGCGTGGTATACAAAGGATTAGTTAGAGTGAGCCAGGAAGGTCTTCACAGAAATGTGAAAAATTCATCAGCTGTTATCGCAAACGCTTGATCTCAGTTATTTCTGCCAAGCGAGGCACAACCAATTATTAGGCTCAGGCGGCAATTATTTTTCTCACATAGGGCCAAATATACATACGAATATATATTTTTTAATTAATACAATCATCATTTGGAAGAAAACTAGCTTGATGATCTGCAAGTTTTAAGTGTGATCAATGTGCATGAAAAGAATAAAGCAGAAATCAGGAAGGGAGAAAATACTTTTTCACAGCATTGTCCTTCCGGTTGCTCTCAGAGAAGGTCTTAAGGAGGGAGGAAGCTTTATGGACCAGACCGGTATCACAGTCGCCCTTCACTGGGAGTCCTCCAGCCTTTTCATGTCATCAAGAATAGTATTTGTTGCCGGACAATTTTCTGTTGGTCTCTAATTGGCCACATAAATCTCGTCAGTTGAGGGTGAGAAATGTTTCAGTGTCACACGGCGTAATCTTCACCCTTATTTACCAATTCATTAAGATTCATTGATGCAGGCTCGCTGAGAGGAAATGACAACATAAATCAGGCCCCCAACATAATGACCCTAATCAGTTGGGAATTGCAGAAAATGTCATGATGAACTATGTCCTTGTGTTAGTGCCACTGTATATTGTCGCTTGGCTGCTTTATGAGTGGGACGCATCCTCCTGACAAGGGCTGCATTTAAAAGAAAATATCATATCGGAAAGAAAAAAAGAGAGAGAGAAAAAGTTGTTCAATAACTGACACCGTTAAAAGGCAGAAATCCATGTCGGGTCTTTTGATAGTTTGTCCTTCACCCTACGCGTGCCCTGATCGTCTTCCATTTACCCTCTTCGTCCATTCTCGGGGAAGTTGTGGCTTTTGAAATAATAACACGCTTCATCGGCTTAAAATGAGTCTGGTGGATTGTTGAAGATGATTTGTGATTTCCGATGGCAGTGGCGGCGTCGGGGAGTCATAAACCGCTCCCACACCAATGAAGTGATCACAATTAGATGCCTAATTGAAAGTTAACGCGTTTCAATTGTTGGACCACTCTGACAGATAGTCGGTCATTGTTGGGAGGTGGTTCCCGAACCAGTTTTAAGCCTTAAAGTTGATGTCCAAGTCATCATTAGCGTTCAAATACGGCATACGTTTGTCTTTATTGTTCTTATTCTTATTGTTGTAGTCAGTTACAGGCAGTTGGTCATGTGTTCCGCGGTCACGGGATGACGTGGGTAGTAGATTAGCTTGGGAGTTTGCCATGCCGGAAAGCCAGCTAGCTCGTGGCTGTCACGTGCTTGGTCTGCGGCTTGTGATGGGCTGAGACAAGATTTGGACCCGAGCAACCAATTGCGCTCAAATATGTTCATGTCATTGCATTGTCCGCCATGTACAAAAGTAGCTTTAAGCCCAATCGCACCAAGATACGGGCAATTCCGCGTCTACAACTGGTTAGCGAGCGCAGTGGCTAAACATCAGCTAATATTGAGCAGTCATGGCCTGCATGGCGGCGAATGAACCACAATTGTGACGGGCGTCTTTGACACGAGAGAATGGAGCACGAGTAGTCATGAACAGGAGATGACTGCTGAGCCACGCTAAACCGAGAAGCTATCGTTAATTGTCACTCAGGAAACACCAGAATTAATATTGATGCAACACTCAAGTCTCGCTGTCGCCGCATTCTTACAGTGGAGAGGAACCGAACCATGTCCGGAGAGATGCGCACGGGACGATTTGAAAACTGGAAAAGGATGAATACCTTAAATTTCATCGTAGAGTGGTCGGTTTCGATTTTGACTTTTGTTAGCGACGCATTTGACCTTTTAGTTATTTTTATCAATTCAACTTTGCTAACGTACCATACGACTTAACATGTCTGGTAGTGTTCCCATTCTGCAAGTAAATTTGTCACCACATTATTGTTTGTTGAGCATTTTAGACATCATGAATTGACAAAATCAAAATGCTCCTGAATGTTGCTAAGAGATGAACATAGACGTTGGCATCTCTGTGTGCCTTGCACAGCGGCTAGGCCAATACCGATTGTTCACAAGGAAGCAATGTACGCTTGACAACTTCCTAATCAAACACATTTGGCTCCTTAGTGTGATCTTTTGAGGTGTGCTGCTGCGCTGCTGATCCTCCTAAAAAAAAAAAAAAAAAAAAAGACTAGGTTACTCATCGTCAGCTCACACAGAGGACATTTGTCCCAAAAGACAACAGTTCTAATAATATTGTCCCTACTTTCGACGGGAACACAATATTAATTAGACAAGTTCGTTAAGGCTAACCTTGGTTTTCCCAAGAAAATGTATTTGACATATTTCATCTCCACAAGTTTGCATTCCCACACCCTTGGGGAAGACTCCTTACATGTTAAGATGATTAGAACTATGACACACATTAAGTACTGTTAAAACAATAAGTAGCTATCCAGATCCCGAAGGATGGTGACGGACTGGGGGCGATGTTTTTTTTTTTTTTTGTTAATGTTACTTCGCAGGTCTAATTGCTTGAATCAGCTTGAGGGAAGAGGTCTGCATCTGCCTACGCATTGGCCTTTTGGTCAGAAAGCAGATCGCCCATTTCAGCATGTCTGTCCTCCGGTTGCCATGTTTGCGGGGCACGAGCCACATGCGAGCAAGATTTTCAAAGTCAAACGAAGGAGAATTGCTGAGAAAATGTGTGGGGGAACATCTCCTCAAAGAGCCTCAAATCCCAGACTTACCATTCCATTCATGTACAACCAGATCTAAACTCATTAGACGTTCCTATTTACTTACTCTCCATGCGCCCTAGTTGTCCTAAAAATATCATGGCCTGCCTTACTTTGCGACATTCTGTCATCGTGTGGGCGCAGTGGGCCTTGATGCTGAGTTGTTGTCTGTGCCGAGACAAAGTGCTGCGTGTATTTGCTCCTTAGTTTCTTATCTCGAGTCTGCGTTATGAAATCATGTGCATCATGGTTGTGCTTTCTAACGCTTGATATTCAGGCAAGTGATTTTTTTTTTGTTTTGTTTTTAGCTCCTCTTTAGGTACGCCTCTGTATAATCAGCTTGACACATACCTGTTCAATACCAACGTTTTTATAATTTAAAAAAAAAAAAGAGAGAGGAAAAAAAACCCCATCATGACAGTAACCTATAATCTGTAGATTTCATTTGCCCGCCGTCTATGTCCCACTGAATCGAATCACGCTGGATGCTGCGCGGCTTTCCTGCCCTTACAATATACAGCATACGCCTTGTGTTTTAGAACAATACTTACCAGTGGCCATATTTATAATTTCATCTTGGTGAAATAACGAAAGCCCGTGGCCAAAATGCAGCGAGCATGACGGACCGCTTCAGGTGTAGGTTTTTCGTAATTTTTTTTGTCGTCACAATCTGACGGTGCAAAGCAATGCCTACTTAGAGCTTCCACAGCGTCAAAGTGATTTCATTTTTCAAAAGTATCAGCTAGGAGGAAAAAAAAAAAAAAAATCCAAGGCATTAAATGTACCGTGAAACACATTGAAAAAAGTCATTATCAAGAACAAGTGACCTTCCCAAGAACTGGACGTCCCTCCAAAATTGATGAAAAGACGAGTAGAAAATTTGGTCAAGGAGGCTGCGAAAAGGCCGACAGCCACATCGAAGCAGTCCTGGCCCGTTAGAATGCGTTGCTACAATAACAATATCGGCAATGTGCAATGAGGACGCGCGACGCCAAAACTTCACTTGTGTCTGTTTTTTATCAGTGCCTGTTACCTCGCCAAAATCTCTGCATGGCGATGTCTTTCTCTTCATGATGTCAGTGTCGTGCGATTGTTGTCCCGTTGCACGTCATGGTGTCGGCTCCGATATCTGTCTTGTGAGGCCAGCTGGCATTTTGAAAAAGACCTCCATATGTGGGTGGGACTTGTCTTTAAAAACAAAACAAAACAAAACAAAACAAAACAAAAACAGGATTCATTTGGAAGTAGTTTTTCTGTGTGTGTGTGTGTGTGTGTGTGTGTGTGTGTGTGTGTGTGTGTGTGTGTGAGCCGATCAGATTTGGGACCAACGGTGAAAACAAGACTAGAAGGATTTTCTGCTGGATTTCATGCATGGGATTCAAATCCTTCTCAGTGTCTTCTTCTGAATGTGTGTGTTTGCCACTCTCATTTGTTATTGTTTTGATTTGGGGAACCACTTAAGAAGAAAGTGTGAAGGGAAACCAAGTGGACTTTTTTTTTTTCCCAAATAATCAGATCAATTGTGACTCTCTGTTGTGCGACGAATCTCTGCAACTGTGATGGTGTTGCAGTTCTTGCTCCTCTCCTCACTTGATTTTTGCTTGGCGACTCTCCGTACGTGTGCGTCACGTTTTCGTCGTCGCTGCTAGTTAGTGCAGCACTAGCGCGGCTCATCCCACCGTCGACAAATGACTTTTGTTGTTTTTACGGACTTGGCCGACAAGGAGGAATCTGATTCTGACGTTGAGTCTTAGCTCAGCACTTGTCAGGTTGTTGTGCGCACGACTTGCAGCTACACCAAATGATCGACTCTACTATTTTGAACTCCTTTTATTGTCCTCGCTAGTATTTGACATGATAAACGTTGTGGGGATTTTGTGTTTTTTTTTTTTTTTTTTGTGACTTTTTTTTTTCCAATTCCTTGTGATGTCGTAATGCAGCGAGTGACTCGGAATGAAACTCGAGGGTCATTTGACGCACGGGATCTATTGTTGTTTCCTTGAACCCAGCGTAGTTACTGAATAATTAAACCGAGTAAATGTTTAACACGTGTTTGCAAGTTCCCGCTGTTGTGTTGCGAGGAGCCACCGTTTACCGGGCCTGCGAGAAACACTCGCTTACCCGGCCCCGGCTTTGTCAACGATATGCCGCCACGGGAGAGCGCTTGGTTGACTGCACACCCCAGCGGCTGTTTCTCCATTAACGCCTTGCTGAGCAGGTGCGACACACACACTCACACACACACACACACACACACACACACCGGCGTGTCGAGGCTTCAGATGTCAGAAGAATCACTTTTTGTTGATCTTGACTTCTGCCTCGCTGTTGATTCTAGCCGGAGCTGCATCTGCATCAACAATGATTCCCTAAAGATACTCCCCCGCATATCTGGACCTGTTTACACTCGGCCTTCCGCTAAAGCCTCGGAGGGTGTCAGCTGATCACTCCACCTGGTTAATATTAAATGACGCTTGCAAGGAGAGGTGTTTGTTCATAAACACAAAAAGCCGCTCCTCCTGTTTACTGAGGCCGTAACAGCAATCACTTTTTCAACACGCCGCTGCTTTTTGAGCGTGAGCCGTCTCCTCATCGCCCCTTTTTTCTCGTCCTGGGTTTCATTTTGGCACATCGAGATGAGATGAGTTTGGGTGAAGTCGGTGTTCTTTTGACGCAGTCGCCTGGAAATATTTGTGCTGGAATGGCTGGCAGGCGTCATCTTTTGCAGCGACGTAAATCCGAGAAGTCCTGCGACAATGATTGCTAATTGTCGGTCATTTCTCAACTCACCACGGATTTCTTCGAGCAGGTTTTTTTCTTTTTGTTTCCCCACTCTGTGAGTTGTCCGCCATGTGTTTGGTGTAGGTCAGGCGACTTTTCCCAAGAATCGGGAGCCAAAATACAGCAAAACATGGATCTTCTTTCAAAATCCTTGAGAAAGATTCTGTTGTCGCACCTTTAGTACAGATTGTTGTGTTGTCTAGACGAGCAACCAAGCTGAACCCAAAGAACTCGAAAGCCACCGACTCCCCTTTGTCCCCTCCTTTGTGTGTCCTTATCTCACTCAAGAATTGTGCTCTTGTTGTGTGCTTGTGTAAACAAGGATTGTGTGAGAACTCGCTGAATTGTAGCAGATGGCCGCTGGGGCTCGACTGTCATGAGCTTTCAGGAAAAACACAAGATGGAGAAGGGTCAAAAGCGCAGCTGTGCAAGCCAAGCCTACCTTGAGTGGACTCCGGTCGTGCTCGAGATGTAGAATTCTGAGGGGCCGCGACCAGGATTACATTTTGACGGGGAAAGAAAGAAAAAAAAAACTTTTTGGGAGAGGAAGAAGCAGCAGCAAGGTGAATGAGAGCCGGACGCTTTCCCTTAACCTTCAGCCTGTCGTCGCAGCCGGGAGACACAGGTGACACATTTGCTATGTTACTCATTCTAAGGGAGGTTGCGGACATCCGCGATATCAAATTTGAGGGGCCGCAGCTCCATATGAGAATTGGACCTATCTGGCAAAAAATAAATAAAAAAATAAAAATCATTTCATTTGAGTTTGGTTTTCAGACTTGAGAAAACATTTTGCATCGTAGTGTACTGGAGCACATAATCGATTTTCAGGAGTTGACTCCCCACAAAAGGTTCTCTCCTTGCATATGCTGGGAAAAAAAATCTTCACCTGTCAACCTAAGTGTGGTTGGTTTAAAGGCATCTTGTCGTTCAGCTCAAAATTTGATATCTTTTGCTGTGCCTCAGGAGGAGGAAAAAGTGTGCAGTGGCCTGTAGGTGGAGTTGTTCCTCGATGTGTCCCCATGCCGCAGTGTTCCTTTTTTTGCTCCCTGCCTTGTTTAGAAAATCCCATTTTGGAGGGAGTCAATGCCAAACCGGAGGGGTTAGCTGGGTCAACATCTGTCTCGAGAGGGAGTTGTCTCAGCCGAGAGAACGGGGCCTGCAGGCCGGGCTCGGGCTGTTCAGACAGGCCTCCAAGTGTTTGTGTGTGTGTGTGTGTGTGTGTGTGTGTGTGTGTGTGTGTGTGTGAGAGAGAGAGAGAGAGAGAGAGAGAGAGACATATCACTGAACCAGCACTGGCCACGGTGTCATGACTCTCTCGGCTCGGTCGGCCTTTGTAGTAGATGGAGCCACAGTGTACTTAATTTATGTTGGGTTGTAAGTTCAGTGCGGCTCTCTGAAGATACTTCCTGAAAATAAAAACAACAAACAAAAAAAGACATGACCTAAATAGAAACGTGCTGTTTATTTTTCTTGAAATGACTCAACTCTAGAGATGACTATCTCACCGATGCTTTTCACATATTCCCTTTGACAAGTTGTCAACCTCAATTTCCCGTCTGTCAGCGTGAGTGTCGAGGTATGTCCGTATCTTGTTTGGACCCGCATCTCGAGAGAGAGAGAGAGAGAGAGAGAGAGAGAGAGAGAGAGAGAGAGAGAGAGAGAGAGAGAGAGAAACAGACCCGCATCTCGAGAGAGAGAGAGAGAGAGAGAGAGAGAGAGAGAGAGAGAGAGAGAGACGCACTCTGTCCAAGCCGCCGAGTCGAGATTAACATACGGGAGGCCCTCCCATGACACGCCTTAAATGTAACCTCATAAATCTGCGTTTAGTTCCATTTTCCCTGGCTTTCATGACGAGGCCTTGTGTTTTAAAGGCAATTATTCGGTTTCAAATAAATAATTCATCAGGCAAGTCAATTTGCTTCTGCCCAACTCGGTCGGCTTCATTAACCTGGAATTGGGAGGCTTGCCGAGTTGCGCCAGTGTGGCTCGCAACCAATGCCCAACAAGAGCTGTCAAGCATTCTACCGATGACAAAATAAATGAATCAATAAGTCAAGGTGTTGATGCAGACCAGTGTCACCAGCAAACGGGTGCATCATCTACCGAATGTGGCTTTTCACAATTTTGTCTCCAGTCACGGCCCCTTTCAGCTGAAACGTTGGCAAACAGCTGCGTGCGTGTTCTCTATTTCCCGATTTTGCACATGCAAGCAAATTTGTTGTTCGGCTTGAGTTGGAACGACAACATTCTTCCCCAACATCTCGTTGGAACGATTGAGATTCCAAACTGCGTCGCGGTGTTAATTGAAGAGCCCTGGAGAATTGCCCTGTTTTCGCTCAACCTTGCAATAGACGTTTCTCATGGAGCTCTTTTGGCACGCCTCGCCGAGTCGCCCTGGTTCCCATTAAAAGGCCGTTGAGCGGCGGTTCTTCTGGGAGCCGTGCGAGTAAATATATCCATTTCCATAGAACGTGTTTTGTTTTGGAGGGCCAGTGTTTTCTTGGGCTCCTCTGCATTAACTCAAGTCGGGCCGGGTTCCTCTCGGGAACACAAACAAAACCCCGGTTTGACTCCATAGTTTCCATACCAGCGCAAGAAGAACAAACAAGATACAGGCGAGCAAAGGCACGGCAAGGAGATCTGCAATAAAAGTGAAATGGGAAAGGAAGGATATGACAGATGTTTATATTTTGTCCTGGAGTTGTAACACAACCTGATTGCTGTGTTTTAACAGCTGTTTGACCTTGTCTCTCTCTCTCTCTCTCTTTCTCCTTCCCTCGCCCTCCCCTCGTCCCTCTTTTCTCTCCGCAAGTTTTGAAGTCATGATGCAAGAATCTGGGACAGCGGCGACAAGTAATGGCGCGTTTCATCAAAATGGAAGCGCCAGCGCAGAGAAGGAGCCCAAGGAAGGAGAAGGCAAGAAGAGCGCGACGCCCTCGGCGGAAGCGACTGCGGCCGACCTCGCGCATCTCCAGCAGCGCCAGGTAGAGCGGCCCGGCCTGGCCCGGCCCCCCTTTCACACCTGCCTTCACTTTATGAAGACGTGTCATCAGCAGGCCCACGCCGCCTCTTTAAGTGCCAATTAATATTTCATTCATCTTCAAAGTACATCTAGTACATAAACACATTACTATTATTATTTATGTATATTGAGGCACTTTTTGAATATTTGAATAAGGGGAAAGTGCTTCTCTCGCTCTGTGTGATTGTGTTTGGTTGCAAATGTGTTTACCGTAGCATGCCGCCTGTGAATTTTTAAAATATTCATGGAGGTGTTCGGACATATTTTAAGTGTGTAGGTGCAAGAGGATTTTGTTGACAGTCGGGGGGGGGATAAGAAAGTGACATTCATCGGAATGACAGCATTTTCTCTGGATCATCGTAAACAAACGTCGCACTCCAGGGAAATGCCACGCTCTGATGTGCTAACCGATGAGGTGCGGAGTGGCGCATCAGGGCGCTTGTCAGCGGAGCCCAAAAACATTTTCTCCCATCTCGGTTTAGAAGCGGCGAGACAGGCTCTTTCTGTTGGTGTCAGCGTTACACGCGTGGCATGCGACACAGTGTTTCGGGAAACGGCGTTGAAAAGATCAGTGTGTCTTCTGCCATCTTGGTCTCGCCGACAGGGCGGCCCAGGCTGTTGTCAGGAGCTGTTTGGTGACGATGCGCAGGCTGCGTGCAGCTGACTCTTGTCACAGCTCATCCGTCAACTTTTGCTCAGAGAGAGCAACAATACTGGAGAAGAACAACCGAGCGATAATTCGGCGTTGCGATTCAATTATCTTTCAGCGCAGTCACTCTGACGGCAAAGTGAAGGCGGTTTTCCCATTCGGCTTCTCCAAGTCACTTGCTCGTGCATTTGTCAGGCACTTAACGCTTATACCTGCTTAGGTTTGAAGTTTCTTTTGTTTTTTTTTCCAGACAATGCTCGCTTGACTCGTACAGGGTTTAGGTTTACTCGGAGAATCTTCTGCTGAAGGCAGAGATTTTGGTATGGCATTCATCTTCTCTCCTTATGAGTTGAAATAGGCTGAAGATTTCTTTTTTTTGTCAAACAATGGTCTTTTTTTTCGGAGGAAAAACTCCCGTCTGACAGTTTGCGCTGTCGCTTCAGCCTTCATCGGAGCCGTCAAGACTTCCCAGTGACGTGTTTTAAAAACAGCTGACCGGGTCGGGAAACCTTGAAAATGTGGCTCCCCGCTCCAATCCCCCGCAGCCATTGAAGCAATGTGTCCCGCTTGTGTAGGAGCACGGAAGCCCCCTCGGCCCTGTTGATGGTGCCTCCTTATTTCAATTGCCTCTTTTATCCATCTTTCTGATGTGATGAACCCCCTCCCCCCCCAAAAAAAGATCTTTAACCTAATTTTACTATAAGTAGACAACATGAACGTCCTAGTGCTCATATTCTTGCTTGTTTGGGATGCATCAGTTCAAGAGGATCCAGTCCTGTATGAGTGGAGTAATCACTGCTAAAGCTCATCACTTCATCACACAATTTATGTCCAGAGCGTGAATGCATCACATGTACAAGGAGATACCAAATGCCGCATGGCACGTTTTGGGAACATAAAAACTTCAATAAACGTAATTGTATCATATTTTTTTTTAGTTTGTGGCAATAGAAGGTTTGTCTGAAAGTGGCTCACTCCTCAGTCTTGGTGTTGGGCCTTCGGGCCACTTGAGAACTGCTCTGTCTCCTTCATCTCGGCCCTTTTTTCCATCGCAGGAGGAGTTTGTCGTCAGTGAGAAATTCATAGCCATACTGAATTCATTACTGCAGTAGTCCCAGAAAACCATGGACAACATTTCAAGAACTGCAGGCCACAGTTGAGTAAACAGCTGAAACCTGATTCCCGTGGCCTTTTTTTTTTTTTTTTTTTGCATCATTCTTTACCAGAGCTTTTTGCTTTGATTCGGTGGGTTGCACGCGAGGTGGTGTAGAAAAGCATGAGGGGCGGGGGTGTAACAATTAGGTGTTCAGAACCACAATTAGGTGTTGACCTCACAAAACCATCCAACATTCGGTTTAAACTCTGTGGAGAAAAGAAACAAATCAATCGAAAATCATTTTCCTCCTCCCATGCAATTGTCATAGACTTCCTTAAGCGGGTAGGCGGAACAAACCTGGCAGTGACATATCATTTATTCCTATTAGGCAACGTAACAATGAAAGACAGTCCTCATTAATAAAGACGGGGGTGAAATAATTGTAATCTGTTTGATCATCTTGGTTCTGACAGGGGAATTCATCTTGCCGACTAGTCAGATCTGGGGGAAGTGGACCATAAGCTTAACTCAAGCATGGCTGTTCATGATATTAGATTCAAATGCAGCCTGATGAGAGTGAAAGTTGGGAGGAAAAAAGATCTCACGGTGATCTTCATAGATAGTGCTCGTCCAATTTGAATAATATCACACTGTTTTTGAGAATGGTCAAATACTTTTCACGACACAGTAAATTACAATCTAAATCAATACAAAGAGGGGACAGGGACGCGAAATAAAGGTTAGAGTAAAAATTTAAGAGGCTCCTGACTCCAGAGACTCTCCACACTGAGCTTTTTCGGCCACCGATACAGATGAAAATGTCAATGTAGGAAAGTCAGATTGTTAAACGCAATGTGTCTCACTCTACAGTCGGCCGCCAATGAAAAGTAGTGGCAGAGTCCCGTACACAGCTCACCGTTGTTTGCCGGAAGATGAACTTTCTTCGTCCTGCTGCATTTGGATGTGGTGCAATGCTTTCACAAGATTTACTCCCCCGAAATCTACATATGTTTGTTTTGCAGAAACTGTGGTTTAGTTACTGTATACGCTCATGAGGAAGTGAAGATAGTGTTGGAGACAATTGTGCAAAAACACTTGTTTTTGTGATTCAACACATTTGCAACTGCCAATCGTGTGAATCCTTCTGCCTTTTAAATCAGGGGACGAGTCGTGGGACGACAATACTGTTGCAAAGTCGTCTGACTTGGCACAGCTTTGTCCGACCAAAAAACAAAGCTCACATTGTCAATTCGAGGGAGGATGTCTTTTCTTTATGGTCCGATTTTGTACCATGTCAAATACTGCAGACAAACAAATGGAAAGCTCCGCCAGTCACTTGCTTCCCTTCTCTTCGCTACTGAATGGCTGAGGTGGTCGTACTATTGCGTGCGGAGAGAAGCCAGTATGACACGCAGAACAGACTGCAGAAAGAGCTGAGCGGGCAGCGATTTCCGTTTTGCATAATGCAAGTCATACATGAATCCCTGCGGAGACTTGAGAAGGTGAAGATGCACATTTCAGCCCTTCCGTCACCCACCGCTATCCTGTCGAGCTTTAGAGGACCTTGGGACAAACTTTGTCGTATGATTCCACTCTGACACTTCGGCCTTCCGTTTAGATTTGTTGGTACGGTTTCTTCCACTTCTTCTGCATAGCGCTGCCATCCGAAGGAATCTTCTTCCCGCCGTCCGTCTTTGCTATGCGCTTATCTCATACCTCTCTGTGATCTTACTGCACCCAAAAGCTGACTTCAGTGGTCTTCCTGAGAGCCATTTTGTTGTTCTTCATGAAGGCCTCTCTTCATATTATCCGACTGACACGGACGCCATCGCTCTGAAATAATTTGTGCCCTGTCTGTGTGTGAATCCAGAGGGATTCTCAGGTATCTCCACCTGTTCTCTTCATCTTGTCACAATATCACGCGAGGCCCGCCGCAGCTTCTGCAATGCGGCTTATTGGAAAATCAGTGAAAGAGGATAACATCAGTGTTATGACACTGCATATTGCCTTAAATTGCTTTATTGGTAAAATGATAGTGCTCGTCCAATTTGAATAATTTCATGGAATCCCTCACAGAACAGATTAATTATGTTATCACACAACTGGCAACATCTGTCTTTATACCCAAGCACATGACAGTTTTATTACAGGCTAAATTTCTTTGCCGGTTCTGGCAATTGATGTGGGATCTGATTATTAATCACAGAAAAAAAAAAGGGATCGGAATGATTTGAAACATATTATTACAGTGGAACCTCCAAATTTGAGCAGCCTAAAGGGGCGTATGAAAAGTTGCACAAAAACCTGGAGGTTGAGGCAGGATGTGTTATCTGCTTTTGTTTTTCTAAATTGTTTCCACTGGAACCACAGATGAGAGGAGCAGACAAAGCGAGACTGTGTATGGAGGTGTGAAACGTACCAGATGCCACAATAAGAAAGTCAAGGCACTGATTAGGTTTTCATTTGTGGAGGCGGTACTTCTTTTTAGGGAGGTCATTCTTTAAGGACTTGCACTTGAGAGACTTAAGAAAGTGCAGTTGCTCTTGAGAAAACAGAGGCGCAGGGCCCATTCATTTTTAATGAGAGCACTACTTTGAAAACTTCATAGAATTAATATGTATCAGTGAAGTCTTTCCTATGCGTAAAACTTGAGGGTAATTAATATTCATAGGCTGTGCTTGTTAACACCCCAATGCCAATGCAATGGAGATCCAATTAACATAGAATGGACCCAAAGGAATTGCCCAGATACTGTAAGCCATTGAAATTGATAGCGGGGCTGTCTTCTTTTAAAACACTTATTTGTTTCATTAGGCAGCCTCATCCTTGTCTGATCAAGCCACCGGTCGGGGGCTTGGCGAAAACTCCCAAGGTTTCAGTGCGTGCGCGGAAGTTGAGGTGGCGCTACCGTGGCAGGGTGTCGACGTATGCGCAGAGGGAATCGCCTTCGCTGCCGGACTAATGTGAAATTCCTGTCCTCGCTTGAGTTTTTATATCTTATTCATCATCCCTTGGCACAGTGTTGGTAATAGAGGTTTGTTTGAGGGTTTTTTTTTTTTTTGCTTCTTGATGTCACACCACAAGTCTTGCGAGTGGCCGAGTAAGAGCTGGACGTCCAAGGGGAGCCAAGTGAAGAGAGGCGAACGCCACGCTGCCAATTGTTTGCACACAGCTTGCAGGTTTTGCGCCTCAGCACACACGGAGGGGCCCCACTCAGGGTGGGAATCGCTCATTGCACCGCGCTTCAGTGCCATGACGGTTGCGATCAGACGGCCTCGATCCAAACTGTCGATTTGCGTCATTCTGGCATCTCCCTTTTGTATCGTGTTTCTCTACCTTCGTTCACATCAAACCACTTTCCAGAACCCGCAGCCTCAAATTTAATGTTCGAACTGATGAACGTTGTTGTATTTTGCGCAATAGGACGTTTCTGCAAATCTGACTTCTCCTGAGGCAACAGAAGATATTTTTAAACGATGCCTGATGGTGATGATTGTCATGATTTGAAAAGCACTGGTTGGTATTGTTGAGGCAGCACGGTGCGCGACCGGTTCGCACATCCGCCTCACAGTGCAGAGACGCACGGTTCGATTCCGGCTCCGGCCTTCCTGCGTGGAGTTTGCATGTTTTCCCCCCGCCTGTGTGGGTTTTCTCCGGGTACTCCCACATTCCAAAAACATGCACGGCAGGTGAATGAAACACTCGAAATTGTCCCTAGCTGCGATTGTGAGCACGAATGTTCGTTTGTCTGTGTGTGCCTTGCGATTGGCCGGCGACCGGATCAGGGTGTCCCCCGCCGACTGCCCGAAGAGAAGCTGGGATGGGCTCTGGCACGCCCGTGACCCTTGTGGGGATAAAGTGGTTCGGAAAATGGATGGATGGCAACCCGAGTAATTGTATACAAACCACATGTTGATATGTTAATAATTTAAACAAACTAGTCATCATCCTTTCTATGACAAGACACACAAAAAAAAAATCTATAATAAATGATGATCAGTAAGTGATGCAGATCATCCTTCATTGAAGCAAATGTGCCCGGGCGGGCGAAATGTGCATGTCTCAAGGTAAAAGTGATAGTTTGTCGTTCAACCGTCACACGAGGTGGAAGTGATGAATGGCGTGCTCAGCGGGGGATCTTGTTTGAGAGGGAGATTGCGCAGGCCGCCGTTTGCTGCCGAATGGCTGGCTGCCCGGCTCCGGCCTTCCTGCGTGGAGTTTGCATGTTTTCCCCCCGCCTGTGTGGGTTTTCTCCGGGTACTCCCACATTCCAAAAACATGCACGGCAGGTGAATGAAACACTCGAAATTGTCCCTAGCTGCGATTGTGAGCACGAATGTTCGTTTGTCTGTGTGTGCCTTGCGATTGGCCGGCGACCGGATCAGGGTGTCCCCCGCCGACTGCCCGAAGAGAAGCTGGGATGGGCTCTGGCACGCCCGTGACCCTTGTGGGGATAAAGTGGTTCGGAAAATGGATGGATGGCAACCCGAGTAATTGTATACAAACCACATGTTGATATGTTAATAATTTAAACAAACTAGTCATCATCCTTTCTATGACAAGACACACAAAAAAAAAATCTATAATAAATGATGATCAGTAAGTGATGCAGATCATCCTTCATTGAAGCAAATGTGCCCGGGCGGGCGAAATGTGCATGTCTCAAGGTAAAAGTGATAGTTTGTCGTTCAACCGTCACACGAGGTGGAAGTGATGAATGGCGTGCTCAGCGGGGGATCTTGTTTGAGAGGGAGATTGCGCAGGCCGCCGTTTGCTGCCGAATGGCTGGCTGCCTTCCGCGGGGAGCGCGGCATGGCATGATGAGAGATGCCTCATCATAAACAACAGCCACGTTAGCGCCGCATCATCTGAATGACAGCCGCCTTAAATGCCGAAAGGGAGCTCGTATAACTTCTGAATGCATTTTTTTTTTTTTTTTTTTTTTTTGTACGTGAGCCAAGTGTGTGTTTAAATGGACAAGAGGAGTTTGGCAGCAGGAGAAAAGGACAACGTGCGCGCGTCCTTTACAGTAATGGCTGTTGTTATTTACATGTTTACGACTTTCGACGTGATGTAATGGGAAGGCTGGGTGAAAGTACTTGCTGGTAAATGACACAGAAAATAAGACCTTGATGTCTTCCCCCCACTCCCTTCCGCCTCCACCCCCATGCTCATTTTTTTTTCCCCCTGGAAGGAGCAGGGTATGGTCTGCATTTAAGTGAAGAAACATGAGCCTTGAACATAAGTAACTGTTTTTTACATTAGGTACTCCCTGGAGGTTTGAGGGAAACTATCAGGGCATTGTGCGAAATGTGAATGTGAAATCTTGCAGAAAGAAATATTGATGGCCGTTTTCTCCTTGACTAGAGTTGGATGACGGGCCTCGCAAGCCATTGAGTGGACAGCTAGCTCTGCTTCTGGGCTCACATTAAAGAAGGAATTGCGTCGGGAAAAACGTAATGGTTGTTTTTTTTTTTTTTTTTAAGATCGTCTCCATTCCAACGTTAAGGTGCTGGTGTTGTTCGCACAGACTGGGCCACAAAAGGCGACACTTTTATATTTTATTTTGTCGTCCGTCCTAAAAGTGTGCAGCGCTTCAGCTGTTTGCGACGTCACACTTTGTCCACCTGCGGCAAGACGCCGATCGGCCTCGTGAAAGTGATTGCGGGAAGCCGAATGCCACAGTTGATCGCCTCTCAGTTCCAAATGAATTTGTCAGTTGCCAAAGCAGCAGCCGAAGGCAAGTTTCCACTCAGCTGTAGTCAGGAACTTCTCTTCTCAAAAAAGTGGAATCATCACGCTTAAATGAATGAATTGAGGCGATGCAACAACTTGGAAGCATCCGCTACCTTCTGTCCGTTCTATTCACAGTTAACCCTCGTAAAAAACAGTGCCGCTATGTAAACATGATAGCATCTGGTTTGGCCGATCTGCTCTGCAGCTTCCCGACTCCATTTATACTTCCTGTCGTGCTATATTCCGAAATGACATCATCAGTTCCAGTCATGAAACTAGAACTTTGATTTCAATCGACTTTTGGGTGTGGTATAATTTTTGGGGTCGTGGCCATGATGTCGGATAAAATTTAAAAAAAAATCATTTATGATGTGAGTGAACAGGCAAAAATACAAATGATGGCGTTTCGGTGGAGCCCATGAAAGTGGCTTTCGCCAGAGAAAAAAACCCAAAACGAGATGATGATTAAATTTTCAATTTCTCTCTGCAGATCTCTAATGATTGTGCCCATGGATAGCCAAGGGCTCCAATTAAACATTAACATGCAAAAGAAAAGTTAGAAGCGGAGAGACGATTGAATAGTGCGCAATGTCTGGAGGGCCGTACGTAACGAATCCAAGTCGTCCACGTTTCTTCTTCAAATGATTTTTTCCACCGCTCTTCATGACTCAGCTGCTTGATGACATCCAAGATGGCCACCCGTCTTGCCGATTTCTGTTCCGTCTTCATCACCTGTAGATGAGATGGAACTGTAAGGCCTCTTCAGCCGCGTGCGAGGTGTGTGAAGTGATTACCTGTTTGATCAATCCCGCTTGTCACCAGAAAAGAGCACGTGTTCAGCGCGTCGCCACCGCTGCACCCCCCCACCGGCCCCCCACCGCACAGCTGAAGCCGGTGACCTGATACACCAACAGTGTATCTGCTCTACGCTTCTTCAAAAGAGTTCAGATGCTTACGACGCCAGATTTTTTTTTCCTTCACTCGACGTGATGTGGTCTGGTGCGTCACGCCTCCAGTCTGCTTTGACGCTGTGATCTTCTTCGACTCTTCACAAATAAAAGTGGCGTTGGGGAGTGATTGAATTAGCGATTTGTGGCAAATGTATCTCCATCGGCAAGTCATTTGGCGCTCACTGTCTTAGCACGCGTGCTCAACGAAAACAATAAATTGTGTTCTTATCTTCAGCGGAGGAATCAAGATAGGGGGCTCGAGGCCGTGGATTAAATGGAATTGATTCGGTGAGGAAGTTGACGCAGGAAATTGATGCCCGGCCCAGCATTGCATCTGGAGAGGAAGAGAGGAAGCCTTTTCTTTTTTACTCATCAGAAAGCTTGGCCTCCAAAGTGTCCCAGACGTGTCCTCGCCTCGCAATGAGTGAGACCCGGTCCTGTCCAGTGTTAAATTGAAAAAAGGGCCGCTGGGATGTGGAGGTCACCAGACAGGAGACTTAGTGGTCGGAGAAACATGATCAATTATCGCAGTTGCCTGAGCTCTTGAGGCCTCTCTAGTCTCTTCCAACGTCCCCACGGCACAACAAGAACACCGCAAGCAAACGCAGAGACGCTGCAGCGGGAGTGGATTTTCGAGGTGTGGAAACCGGTGAGGTGCCGCGATTCGTCTTTGGCTTTTCACCAAAGGGTTGATGAATTTACAGTTGCCTTGAAGGTAGGACTCCGACAGCTGGTGGTCTTTGCTCACGCATAGATCTCCTGATAACGTGTTTGTAGCTTTGAAGCTTAAATGCCAGCCACATGTCCTGGCATGTACGTGGAACACATACGGCAGGAATGAAAAGTTCTTCCAGGCAGGTGCATCCTTTTTTTTTTTTTTTTTTTTTTTTTTGCTGAATTCCAACCACACCATTACAATTGCGTGTGTTTGGGTGCAGACTACTTTCAAAATCTGACCAGGAGCCAGATGGGCAGTGTGCTATTTTCTTGGGGAATGAACGAAAACGCTCAAAATCCAAAAAGACTTGCACTGTGTCGGGTGAATGTTTACAAAGCATTCATGTGAGGTGGCGATTGTGTGAAACAAAAAGGACTGCTTTTAACACCCTTTACTTACCCTCCAAACGGGGAACGATCCACTTCATGCCTTTACACACACACACACACACACACACACACACACACACACACACACACACACACACACACACACGCACGCGCGGACACGCACACACATAGCATCATCGTTGAAAAAAGTGGATGTGGGAAGTACCGTGCACAGGCACTCGCATTTTATTTGATCCTGCATTTTTTTTTTTTTTTAATTCACCTCAAGCTAATTCATGCATTAATTGATTGAGCAAGTAATGCTGGAATTGACAGCATGTAGAGTGATTTCTAATAGAATCCCGCATTTACCTTGAGGGGAGGTTCTTTTTGGAGCGCATTAGCTTTGCTGCGTCGCGGTCTGTCAGAGATTTTCTCCGAGGAATCTGCGTTTAATTTGAATAATTACACAAAATGTGTTCTTTTGGTTTGCAGGGACATCAGAGCCCCAGATGAATAAAAAAGTAAATTACGATAAGAGGAGAAAAAAACGCAGGTAATTATTCTGAACTAGTAAATGAATGACCCATTGACGCCCTGTTTTAATTGATTCTGTAGAGGAAAATCATTTTATTACCCATTTTGATTCTTTTTTTTTTTTTGCCTACTGTGTTGAAGGTGTTCTCACTATTTATTTCACCATTTATTTGAACTTTTTCCGCTCAAAGATGTCAATGAGAAAATCTGTTTGAAATGCCTCTGCCAAAATGAACTGCAATTGTTTACGCTCGCTTTGGTGTGCTGTTATTTAGACTGGATGAACACCATACACGCCTTTGGTCCATTTAGTGTTTGCTTGTGCATTGGTGGTCATCCTTTTTTTACCATAACGCAGTTACAGTTGCACAGGCTGTCAGCCTTTGAAACCGTGGCGCATGCAGTGGCTGCACTTTAAAAAAAAAAAAAAAAAAACCTGACAATATTTCTCCACGTGCATTTTCTTGGTGATGACATGGTGCCACTTAGCATGTAAATTCTTAAGCGATTCACCTCAAAGTGAACCCATCGAGAGCAATTCCGGTACCAGCTTAAAGACAGAGGTGTGTTTTTTATGACCAGGCGAGCCATGTCCTTTCCAAGGCCCTCAAGCGCCGTATCCCGCCACCCTCCCCTTTAATCACTGTATCAACTCCTCTCGTAAACTCCATGAGCTGTGTATTTGTGTGTCTGTCCACACACACACACACACACACACACACACACACACACACACACACACACACACACACACACACACACACCCACACACACACAAGCGCATCTTTGTATGGCCCTGTTTTAAGGCGCTCCTTTGCGGTTGGCCATTTTCAAACACAATCAGCAGAAATAACGCTTTTGTAAGCTCCCTCATATTAAATAGGTGATTATTGGTAATAAATACTTTTTTTTTTAATATACATACTGATTGCAGAGGTAGTTTTCTTGCTGTGCTTAATGAGAGTAATTTGATTTGCTTGAGGGATTACGGTTCTGGAATTAATGCGGCAAGCCCCATTCCAGGAGAGAGCGAGATCTCAGATTTTTCACAGGTCGTGTGCCGCTCGATGCGGCCCTCTCGCACGGCAGCTAATGGAGTTGAACAGCAGTCTGTCATCCACCCGCCCAGCAGCCAAGCATCTCGATAGCCCACGTGCCCTTGGTTCCTGCAGTGTTTGTTGTTGGGACACCTTCGGCCCCCACTGCCTTCCGTTTTGGGCTGCCTTGCCGCTATGAGCCTCGACCTGAAAATGTTTATCGTCGAGTGGCGAATTGAACACACCTCAGTATACCTTGTGTCGACTGCTGTCGGCTATCTTCAACAGTTGACATAATTTTTCTTTGGATGGTTTGCAACACTTACTGTGAAAGGACAGCATTTCTCAGGGGGGAAAAAATGGCAAATATCCAGCAAAAATTACAGTGAGCTGGACCTGAGTGATTATTCAGCTTTATACACAAATGTGAGTTTGTGGAGTCGAGCTACTCCCCAAAATCTTCTTTTCTTTTCCTCCTTGGTATTGTCCGTATCTCAATGTATGTCCCCACGCACATGCACTGCTTATACTATCACAACATGGAAAAGCCCGTTTACAAAAAGAGGTTTTGTTTCCATTTGGAAGTGGTTCGGATTTGCAGCGCCAGACGATCAGCAGAATAAAAAAAACGAAACAAAAAAAAAATGCAGGAACAAGTTGTTTCAATGCTTATGTTTTGTTTTGCGATTCAGTAACAGCTTTTATTTTAGCGCTTTGTTGCTTCCTATTTTGTTGCCCCAGATCGAAAAGTGTTTTCAAGCTCTTGAAGTGGCATAATTCGCGTCGATCAGCTTGTCATGCTTAACAATGAACTGGACTGAGCGAGTATGAAGACTGCTACATTAGCTTCTCACGCTAGCCTCTTAGCTAGCCTCGAACTGGTTCGTCATTTGGGCTCAAGAGGTCCTGTTTTGTTGATGTTTTGTTTCGTACAGCATGAGTGTTCAAGTATTTCAACGGGTCACCAAATGAAAATGTGGTCTTGAGAATTCACCCAATTACATTCATTTTCTAAACCTTGCAGAAAATTGCCGACTGTAATGAATTCAAACGTGTAAATATCTTCACGATTTAGACCGTGATTCTGACTGCTTTCCTTAAAAAAACAAAAAACAAAAAAATCAATTTAAATTGTAATTGGCACATCAACATCCTCATCTCTGATTAAAAAAAAGGTTAATAATAAAGAAAACCAAAATGAGTTAGAAGATAAAAGGTTTGGGCCACCACCTCAAGTTCCATCATCCGCTTGTGAGACTGTAAGACATTACACTTGTGTGATGACTGATATGTCTAGACTCTGTCGAAGATTGCTTCTCTATGTGGTTGAAGCAATCAGAACCCCACCCCCCCCCTCTTTTTTTTTTGTTGCTTTCTTTTATTCCTTTCGGCACAGGATCACATTTCCCATCTTGGAATGGCTTCAGCAGAGACGCTACTATTCCCAGGGATCCGTTTCTGACTGCTGCAACTCAATCCATAGCCAATTGGACGTGGCCGTGATTCATACGCAGGCCTCTGCTCCGTAGACAGGGTGGGAATTCTTCCTGGCGGCTCACGATGCGTAAGAAGTTAAGACACTCGGCATCAGATGGACGATGGATTTCAAACAGGTCTTTTGGATGCACTATGCCGAAAACGTTGCTTATCCCTTAAGTGGCGGCTGCAGGCCCAGATTATTCGCTGCCTATTTGATATGTTTAAAAGCAAAAGTACAAAGGCTTCATGATTTGCCGGTTTTATAGGAGGTCACTGTGATGTCGTGTAGCCAAACGTTGTCAATACATGAAATGCACTTGTGTTGTTTGCATCTGGGTGTCCGTTGCGATGGGGTTGATCTGAAATCTTTGTCGCAACAACGCGGTCACGGGACCACGATCAAGCACGTGGACGTATTGTGATTGAGGCCTCGCCTCTCAAGGCACACCGTCCTTTTCGGTTGGACATTCTGGTGGTTGCTTTTTGGGTCTTCTGCGCATTCTGGCTGCACATTGATGAGATTCATTCATATTCACCACGAGTGAATTGTAGGATTTCTGGATTTTCCCAGTCATATGCCCAAAGTTTCAAATGCATCGTAGTGTTGAGTCTGCTATGGACGAGGCAACCTTAGTCTCCCGTTTTAAACAATATCATTCATGCCATGCATGATAAAATCCACACATCGTAGTCAGGGTCTCACGCTGGGTTTTCGGAAGTGCCCGTTTTCCCAAGCATAACGCTCCCCCCTAAAATGTGATGCAAGACTTCCAACAAAGATGCAATCCGGGGGAGTGGATGTTTTCCGACAGTCCGGCGCAGTTGGCATCTATCTTCTTTCTCGCTTAAACTATTTGATTTGTATTTTTGTGTCAGCTGGGACTATCCTTCGGGATCCCGTGCTAAGAACAAAAGATGGGGTCGGGGAAAACGCTCATCATTGACAATGCTGTCACCCGAAGCTACGTTTTTAGAGCTTTCGGGGGTTTGATGCCTTGCTCAAGGCAGCTGGACGAGGCAACACTGACATTTTTTTTCTGTGATGCGATCTTAATGTGTTCAGGACTGAGCTACTGAACACATGAGTAGGATCCCTTCCTGTGGTCAACCTGAAATAAGAGCGAGTCAAGTCACTTTAAACATGTTCAAAATTCCAAACACTTTGGAAATGAATCCAATGTTGCATTTTTAGGGGCGTGCCAATTCAATCAACCACGTGACTGAACAATGGGCAGATCATGTTATTTTCAGAAGATCTTCATTTTTAGAGGTGACACAATAATTCCGAGGTACAAAAATGTTGCCAAATGCAGCAGCGGTAGCTTTGGATTTTATTTTATTTTTTTTTAATGACACAATGTAACATTTCATGTCCGTGTGGTGGTGTGAAAAAGCACTGGCGCTCCACAGAAATGTCGCCGCCGCACTGACTGGCTTCAAATCTGTGCACGGAAGTCTTGACACTTGGATGCCATAACAAATGCATTCGTCTTTCCGGTCATCTGCCTGCTGTCACCATGGACCAAAAGCGCACATCTGTCTGATTTGTCTGTGCGACCCCCCCCCTGCCCCCCCCCCTTTACTGTCGCGTCATTCAGCGCCAAATCCGTAACTTAAATTTCAACGCAGTACTTGGCTCAAGGTGGGCAGACATAAGAGACACGCCAGCGAGCACTGATAGACTTTCCGCTGGAGTGGACGAAATCAGCATCAAGAGCCTATAAGCTCGACCGGAGTTGATGACGCCAATAAGAAAATGCGCTATCTTCATGCTGCGTATTTTCATGAGCCAGCCCAGTTGCCTAATATGTCTGCTCTTATGAGTCATTTACTTCTTTAATTACCTTTAGCGGCAGATGCACAATGGTGTAGTAATGTGAATGATTTTTACTGCCACTTTATCATCCCCGGCCTCTCAAGTTGAAAGGCGTAATTGAGGCGGAAGAGCGAGTCACAAAGAGAAACAATATATACTGTAGTCGATAGTGGCTCGTGTTGCTCGGGACCGTGTTTATGGGTTTACGCCGCACCGGCGTCGTAATCAACGCGGCCCCGATTCGGTAGCGGCAAGGGAAGCGGGGGGAGGCTTTTAGCCAGATCTGCCCGGTTATTTGCTTGGCATAAGCGGACGCCACCGTCCGTGCGCTCGCTTCCATGCGGGTCTCTTGAAGTGTCTGGTCGCGGTTTGGCGTGTTTGGTTTCGTTGGCAACAAAAAAGTTACTGATGAAGCGGCGGAAAAGCTTATTTACTGTTGCCCTATTTGCTGTCTGTGCAACTCCCGCCAATCCATGTCATTTGCATATGCTGGCTTTTGGTGTGCCTCTGTGTGTTTTGTCTGCAGCTTGTGTACTTTCCTTGGTGTGATTTTCGCATGCGGGCCACTCTGAATGGAGGCCTTCTTTCGCCATCTGTTGTTAAGCTGCTGGCTAAGCAAGGCTCGGGAATCCAAACAAACGCAGAATACACAGCAAAACGGAAGCTGTCAGGCCCGCATCACGACGCTGACCTCGCTGGGTGAGCGCGGGGCGCGGGGGCAAGGGTGACCTCGCCAGTGTGCAGGCTCCACCCACCTGAACCGCCTTGTTTGGGCACTGCCCCCCCCCATCCCCTTCTCTTGTATCTCTTTCACCTTTTTTAATTATTTATTATTTTTATTTTTTTTGCATCTTCCTTCCTCCGTTCTCAGTTTTGCTCCAAAGTCCCTTACTTTAATCCCTCCTCATATTTAGCTTTTATCTATTTTCTTTTCGAATGAATACAATATTGTTAGCTCACTCGATGAAGCGTTACGAGGAAGGGAAAAGTCCAAAGTGGATGTAAACAGTCCTGTTCAAATCAGTTTTGTGATGTAAAAAAAAAAGAGACCAAGAAAAATAATTGACAAACTTTTTCCACCATTGATGCGACCTATAATATGTGCAACTCAATTACAAATAAATGTTGGAGTCTTTGAGAGATAGCGAATCAAAATAAACACCACCCTCATGACTGAAGATGTGGCTGTGTTTAGCATTTGCGTTCCAGCTTCAGTTAAATGAGATGCAGCACACACGAGCACCTTTAAAAGTCCCGCTGACTACCCCGAATAAAGTTCGAGTGCTCGAGTCGGCTTTCCCTGACTTTTTTTTGGTTTTCTATCAAAGCCTGGAGCTGAACCTTCTGACTTAAATTCCAGAGGCAAGATTAAGGAGCAAAAGGAATAGCAGAAGTGAAGAATGACAGGTGGGTGTCAAATCAGACGGAAAGTCAAACACATAACCTTGACATTTAGGCCCACGCTGCCGAAAGCCCCGCAGAGGCCACAGACGCAAGCCGGAGGACCGGCGATCTTGTGAGACGGACTACATTAAGGGCTAACCTATTACCCGTGTTGTTGCTGGCTGTCTCTGAGCTGCCTAATATAGTCTTCTGATACGTGTCTGTTAAGCAAATAGGCTGAAGCACACATTGCGGCACCCGCGCATGCCTGGAAACACGTGCGCATCTCATTCCGTCTCCTGCTTTCTCCGCGGCCGCGGGGATCCAGTTACACCTGCTTGCACATCGTCTGGCAATTAGCAGATGCAGCACACACGAGCACCTTTAAAAGTCCCGCTGACTACCCCGAATAAAGTTCGAGTGCTCGAGTCGGCTTTCCCTGACTTTTTTTTGGTTTTCTATCAAAGCCTGGAGGTTTTCCCCCAACATTTTTACGCACACTACCAAATCCAATCAAATTATAGAAACATCTCAAGGATTCTTTAATATTTTTTATAATACGTTGCAAATATATATATATATATATATATGTCAAATCAGACGGAAAGTCAAACACATAACCTTGACATTTAGGCCCACGCTGCCGAAAGCCCCGCAGAGGCCACAGACGCAAGCCGGAGGACCGGCGATCTTGTGAGACGGACTACATTAAGGGCTAACCTATTACCCGTGTTGTTGCTGGCTGTCTCTGAGCTGCCTAATATAGTCTTCTGATACGTGTCTGTTAAGCAAATAGGCTGAAGCACACATTGCGGCACCCGCGCATGCCTGGAAACACGTGCGCATCTCATTCCGTCTCCTGCTTTCTCCGCGGCCGCGGGGATCCAGTTACACCTGCTTGCACATCGTCTGGCAATTAGCAGCAATCTGCTTCAAATCATTACACGTTCAAGGTCTCCACCACCTGTAGCGACAGGAGACAGACATTCGGAGAACCTCGAGAGATCTCTTCAAAATCGGCCCAGGGAAAAAAAAAAAAAAGAGATGGTGCTGTCCTGTGTTTGACACCCTGGAAAGACCTCCACTCATACGCAGGCTTCTTTAATCACTTTTTCTGCTCGTGTGACGTTCCAATATATCGCCGTTGAAGTCATTGCGAGAATGTCCACGCGATTCGTGCCCGTCGGCGGTTTGTGGAGTTTTTGATGGTTGGGCCTGCTTTTTGTTGTGGGGTGTTGATGTGTCGAATCCAGCTGAGAACTAACATGACTGTGTGGCAATGCTCTGAGCTGGGATTTGTAAGACACCAGAGCTGGCTTTAGCAGCAGGAAACCCCAAAGCCTGTAAATAATCCACATGGGCAGACAGCACATAAAGACATCCAGTACTTAGCAGTTCTCTTATCACAGCTTGATGGCCCTCGGGACAAAAGAGATGTTGCTCCCTTTAATATGATGCGGCTCATATTTTAGCACGTACTGTATGGAATTGATCATATAAAAGATGACGACATTGAACAAATGCTAAGTCTGCATTGTTGATAAAGCTTGTCATGCGCTGCAGGTTGTTTTGTAATCAAAGCCCCTGCAGGATTCACTCCCTCAGTTGTGCGGGAATTTGTAGTTACCCCCGCATTCTCCAAACACACACACACACACACACACACACACACACACACACACACAATGTGTGAGTTAGGTTTAGCGCACTGCACACTGTGTACAATAGTGGAAGTGTTTCTGAGGGTCACTATTCGCCTTTTCTACTGTTCACTTTTCCAGGGTTCCCCCTTACAGTTCATAAAAATCCATTAAAAAAAGTTCTAAAATTGTGTTCTTAATTGTCCTTAATTTTCAGGGAAAGCTTCCAAAATCAATAAAAATCCTTAAAATTGTATTTTTTATTCAAAAATAAATTGACGTTTTATATTTTCTAAATTAATTTTTTTTTTTCATTTTTCGTTTCAAGTTTTTTTCATTTTCCTAGCTGTAACACAGGTAGGAAAATTTGCCATACATTATGTCAAATAAAGGGTTAGCTGATTGCCCCTAAAACAAAATAAATTGCTTTTTTATATTTTCTAAATTAAATTTTTTTTTTCATTTTTCATTTCAAGTTTTGTTCATTTTCCTAGCTGTAACACAGGTAGGAAAATGAAAATTTGACATACAATATGTCAAATAAAGGGTTAGCTGATTGCCCCTAAAAATAAAGAGGGTGCCCTTCCTTTGGAAGCAATGATTTGAACACCACCTCGGTGATATGTGGCTTTCTGTTCATCCCGCATATTGCTGAGCTGGCATTAAATCCACCGTGAATCCTCTGCTGAATGGAGAAAGGGTCCTTAAAAATGGCCAAATTATCCCTCAACAGTCCTTAAAGGTCCATAAATAAAAAGCAAGTGGAAGAGTGGGAACCCTGTTTTCAGGGGAAGTGGTGTAACTGACTCGCACAGCTCAACTGTTTTCTCTTGTTGCCGAAATTTATGGCTTCAATCAACGTTCGGACAGGAAAGACGGCTCAAATTCTTCGGCGCGACAGATGCCTCACGCCTGTCAGCGCTTCACTTTATCACACTTGGCCAAAGCAGTTTTCAGAATGGCGTTGCGTCTCAAGTGACCGGTATCTCCGAATGGGAGATCAAAAGAAGAGATTGCACAGCGTACGGCTGGGGAAGCTCGGAAATAGTGCAATGGGTGCTCTGTAAACACAGAGAGAGGCAGTTCATGCATGCATGCGGGCTAAACTTGGGCCTCCCAAAGGTACGGCGTGCCTTTTTAACAAACACGCTTGACAGCAACATTGCGAAAGGTGAAAGCCCAAGTCCCAGTCAAGAAGAAACATTTGCTGCTTGATAAAATTATAACCCAGAAGAATTAGTCTGGTGCCGTCAGGCAGCAATTTGATTTTAATTGGCCCAAGTCAAGATGATCATGACTCTGTTTTCAATTGTGTGATCACATAATTATTTTCCATGCTATAATTAGAAGAATGATTTCATATAAGCGTTGACATGAATAGAACGAGACTGATAATCTTTCTCATTCCCTGCAAAATTGCATTTGCTAAATTGATATGTTCCTGAGGCAGGCTACGGCGGCACCTTTTTTTCAGAGCTGCCCAATGTTACGGATCGTCCGCCATTGGTGATGAAAATCAATTCACGCTTACGCGTTTTGTCTGGATATTTAAATAAGTCGTGGATGAAATATGTTGGAAACGGGCAAAAATAGTTGCCGGATAAATGGGACATCTGTTTGACAACACGAGTATTGCAGATGTTGCGTTGTTCCCGAATGCTCCAGGAAAGTAGTTCAGCCGTGGAGGCTAGCAGACGGCGAGCAGCGGCAACACGGAATGGCGGCGAGGAACAAGGGCAGCCGGGCAGAATGAAGCTTCATCGCCAGACTATGATGTCCAATTATGCACCGACAACAATTGCATGCTGGCGAGAACTTTTATTCATCGAGAATAGAATAAAACGCTGCCACATTTCATACTTTGGGTGCTCTCGGAAATATACTCGGAGCCTTCTCTGCTCCACCTAGGTGTGTCCGGGAAGGATGAATCCATTCATTGCATTTCATACTGCTACATTCTCACCATCAAGGTTGACTAAAGAATGACATTACAAGAACAAATATTCAAGCCGTAATTTTGCGATTGCGATTATAATGATGCATGACATTATAATTACCACAGTTTTGTTTTCATTTGAATCCTACTTCTGAATATACTGCAATAGCTGGCCCCCAATTATGTTCTTGGCACCATTTCAGAAATTATGGAAATTCTGACAAATTATTCTGGAGGTGGATGTCCTTAGGATGGCATTTCTGGGTTTTAAATCTTTACTCACTGTGATCCCTTCCTTCTGTAATCGTAGTCATGGTCTATCTGGGCAGCAGCGTCAACTCCAGAATATATTGCAGTCTGTGAGATGGTCTTATTTTATTATATTTACAAAGATTGCAGTTCAGGAAGACTTCCCAGAAATGTATTTCTTGATCCATTACTGTCTGAACTTTCTTCCATCATATCCTGTTGACTCAACTCTTTGTTCCAACACCCTCGGTTGCTAACACACACACACACACACACACACACACACACACACACACACACACACACACACACACACACACACAGCATGCACATGCACGTGTCTCACTGCATTTGTCATCTCTTACAGTGGAAAAGAAAACATGTTGACATCTATGAAAAAAAGCACACATTGGCCGTCGGAAGGTTCCCAATTACTTTCAATTCACGTGTTCGGGGAGCGTATTTTAAAGCGGCGTCCGTTTCTGCATCCTGCAACAGAGCTCTTTTTTTGGGGGGGGGGGTGAAGTCACACGGCACCGCCATCTGACGCATTGCATGCCGGATCACCACATTTCTCCCAATATTGCTCCAATAAGTGAAAGGGGGGCGACGGACAGATTTTCCATCTACGAGATGAGGGATGTGCCCCTGACTGTTTGTTTCATTGTGGGAACAATCATCTGAGAATCGTGGAAAGAATGAAGCTGGTTATTTACCCAGATGGTTTACTGGTGGAGGTGTGAGACTGGCCAGCTCGCTGTGGGAACACAACGCTTGCTTTTCTTGGTATCGCTGACCGTTTTTGAGACCACAGACGCCCCCCCCTCTCTCCTCCCCCCAGCACTCCTCAGCTTTGTTTGCTCTGGATGGCATGTTTGATTATTTATCGTAAGGGAAAAAGGAGTAGCTGGAGCAATAAACATGTGACTTCAATGTATTTTGTTTTCCGCCAGGAAGGCCGTGTCCTCGAACACATATTTGAAGCCGTCATAAAGCTATTTATTTGCTTTCTTGATTGGAGTTTGGCAGCGCTAAGGGAGAGCCACAAGCGCTGATAAGTATCAGACAATATAAAACGTTGTCAATGGATACACTGTGGTTTGTGATTTGTCGTCTGACCTCCGGTGGATGATATCAAGGGAGAGAGTAATCGCTTGATTGTCTCCGGTGTTTGTTTGTTTGTCAGAAGAGAATATTGTTTTGGAGGCTCTAAAATGGGCAGAGGTGTGCTTTCAAGGAACCTCTTGCGATTGGGCACTTTTCCCATTGGGCTTCATGAAAAAAAATCTATTTTTCTCTTTCAGACTCTCCAGGTCGCTCGGCAGTTACTTCTGCAGCAGCGGTTTCAACAAAACACCGGCCGCAAATCCCCCAAAGCAAACGACAAGGACCAAAGCCTGCAGGTACAGTAAAATATTTTGTTTGTGCTGCGAGCACTCGAATGCATATGATTGTCAGCCTCTTAAATTTCTCAAATTAAAAACAAAAAGCAGGCTGGATTGATGAGTTGGTTTCAAAATAAGCTCTACCGCATTGTAATTCTGAACGCACATTTATTGTGCAGACCTCAACGCATCGTGTTGAGCCGCTAGCTAGCCAGCCGAAGCTCGTTGCTAGGTAGCCGGTGCGACCACTGAGCTCGCCATAGACCTCTTACTACACACACGTAAGGGTGTTGCGCCACCTTAACGCACATGCGTCAAGCCCAGCGAAGCTTCTTTGGGACTGTCTCCACCATTCATTTATTGCAAAATTTAAACAGCTGTGATTCTCACTTCTGCTAGTCCGTGTGTTTTGATGAACCGTAAAATGTGAATTGAATGTGAAAAAAAAAACCTTATTTCGAGCCTTGTGTGACTATCACTACGGCTACTTGCACTACTATTTGTACTACTGCTGCTGCACAGCTACGAATGAGTGAATTTCCCTTGGTTCCGTATGCTGCCTTCGAGGTCTGTCTTCGCCTGGCCGAGGGAACCAGTTGTTTGTATCGGTGTGCAATCGCTAACAACTTCAGGGCATATTTGGTGATTAATAGGGAGGCCCCGTTCTTTGTGCATGTATATATAATACCTAATACCCCGACTGTCCCATTGGGGGCCCTTTTTAATGAGCCACTGTAGCAGCTAGGTCTAATGTCAGGTTGTGAAAAAGCCTCTTTGTTGTGCAGACGTCTTCGGCGTTGCTTCAGAAGATGAAATATGACTGCGATGACCTTTCGGTTGTGTGCATATTTGTCAGGATTCAAATAAGTTCAAGGGATCAAACCAAAGGGTTTCCTCAGCCTGGCAGGGAATTGTGCTTCGGAGGTCAACAATGGGGACCACAAATTCGCAGATTCCTGCATACAGCCAGTTGTTGGTACGTAGGAAAGTGCTCGGCCATCTTCGGCAGACAAAGACAAAATTAGAATTCTAATTTATTAATGTATACAGGGAGCTCGGCCGAGCTGTCACTCAGCTTTAGAAAAGAGACTTGCCCGCCCCGCTCATGCCCACTTGGTGTGAAAAGAGCACCGACTTGCTGTAGTATCTTTACCAACACCATAAATTGCCTGATGCTCATTGTTCTGTTTTGCTGGGTTAAATTTGCAGCAATGCAAATGCCACACGTCCAGAGGGTGTTTATCTCTGAACTACATGTTCTGTTAATTAAACAAATCCCAGTCCCACACAGTTAGTCTAGCATTCACACACGCACAGTATGAACAGGAGTTGTGAGGACGTGTTTTTTTTTTTTTTTTTTTTTGTGATAGGAGTCTCAGATCACAGTCTGACTCACTCATCTCGTGTACTATTTTCAAAGTAAGCTGATGCTGCCATCACCGGGACGTTCACTCTCTCCATTATACATCCTGGATAATGACTCGCCGTTAGACCAGACTAGTTAATAAAAGGCATGATCCAGCAGTTATTAGGCTGTGTAGTAAACCTCATAAAAGCACCTGATCTGTGGAAAAGTCGGCGCTCGTCTCAGTGCTCTTCCCATTAGGCACAAGGAGATGGGCTTCGAGACTCACCGGGAGATGGAGATTTAGTGGCTTCGACTTACCAATTCACTCTCATTCAAGTCAAAAACAATAAAGCGCGGCATACACACAACCAACGTCTGAAATAAAGTGACTTCACAGTCGTAGCGGTGGTAGTAAAAGGATAAAACATGAGTCAAAGAAGACTGTGCGCCCCTGATTTACATGAAACGGCGCTTTTCATCGCTCCAACCAGGCCCCCCCCCCCCCCCCCCACACCCACACCCACAACCCCCCCACCCACAACCCCTCAACCCTTTTTGGCGCCTCTGGATAAAAGATGCCTCTGCTTTATAATGTCTTGCCTTGAGGCACCTTAATCAATCCTTGAAATACAAACAGCGTCCCCGCATGCGGGATGGAGTGCCGCAAAACATACTTGACTGGTCGAAAAGTCAGTGAATTACATTGACGGGATGACACGCGTAATTAAAAGAACCCGTGTCCCCTTTTACCTTTCACACTTCACACCTGCGGTGACACAATGAGAGCCAGCGACTCCCACCCTGCTAATTAGCATTATCAGTGAAATGCGAGGGGTTGACTCATTAGTTCCATGTGCATTTAATTAGAAGCGGGCTGAAATTGGATTTAACTTATTACTTTTTCATGGATCACTTTCTTGTCATCACTTCAAATTGGATTGCAGCCCCAGGTAACTAATTATGCTAGCCGTAGGATCAGGAATAGAGAAATAGGTAATTAGGAACAACTCTGTGGGACCCTTGCTGATAGTCCACCGGTATCAAGGTAAGGGGGGTCGGGGTGGGGGGGGGGCACAGCTAGTTTGTGTCATCACTCGCCATTCAAGCTAACTACATTTCTTTGCCAGGGTTCCGAGGGAAGGCATCAACCTCCCGTAGGGGGATTAAGCAGTATGCCGCTCGGCTTGAAGATGTTATGTCAACATGACGTCTTTGCTAGCCGTTTGATGCCCAGATTACATTTCTTTGCGAGACAGGATTGGCCAGTATTACTCACGTCATTGGCACAGCGACGGGTCGGTCGGCAGCCAGCTAATGTTCCCCGTGCAGACTTTACTTGGAGGTGGATACGTTTGGCGTGAAATATACATGGAGCGCCACAAAGGAAACGTGAGCATGAGGCGGTTTTGAGTTGCCTCATAGCAGAAGTACTTTGCTTCCTTGAGAAAAAGGAACTGGGGGTACTTTTTGTGGACTTAATGTGCTGATCGTCTTATCAGGTATTGGAATCTAAATTAACATTTGATTTGTGTGTTAGGGTCTCACGTGGCGTGATCTGTTCTACTTTGAAAGAAGGTAGTAGTACCTACTGTACGCCCCCGTCTGCCCCCGCACCCCTCCTCTTCACGGCTTTTGCTCTCTTTCTCGCTCCCTTGGTGTTTCAACACCATTGTTGCACTGCCTCACTGAGGGTACCTCCAGGTCAAAAGATAATGTCTTGTGAGTAGTCTGGATGAAAGCCCCTTGAGTTGTTGCGTGGCCCGAGAACGCCCTCATCCAAGCGCGTGGGCTTTTTGCATCCTTCATTTGTGGTCTGTTAGGGGTACGCGTGATGTGACACGATCCATGGGCCAATCCTCTCGCTGACAGGACGAGGAGGAGCTGCCGGCTCTCTTTCTTTTTCGTCTCCTACTGTTTCTGCAACAGGCCCATGGCATTGTCCTGACACATGTATACCACAGCGCGCCAATCTGTAAGTCATTAGAGCACTAGGCCAGGCCTGTCAGCTGGAGCCCTGCCAGTGCCGCAGGGTGATCTGAGACAGCATTATGAGGTGTTTCTGTAACTAAGTCAGCCAGTAGCCGAGAGTGTCAAAGCCGTTGTTGGCCGCTCGCAAAGTGGCGGTGAGCGTGAGAATATATGATCACAGTTAGTCGCTGTGGTCTTTGGAGAGTGCGGTCCACATGGAAACGGAGCTGACCTTCTCCCTATTCGTCTCAAAAAAGTTTCTCTTAAACAGAGGCCGAAATGCTTTCGCCTGAAGTGCCACGACCAACCAAAATTCGCAAACAGAGAATAGTACATCGAAGTCTGTGTAATGTAAACATACTCGAATGCCAACTGCGCAAGAAAAGAGACATTTGTTTTGACTTTTATTTCCCCAAAATATTTCTACCTCCTCCCACATTGCTCCTCTGTCACTATAAGATGATAAAAAGGTGAGCCCCTAGGTGGTGCTCCAACCGCATAAATGTCGTCTTTTGTGCGTGCCAGTCAACGTCGTGCTCTGTGTGACTGCATGTCACATGTGAACGAGTACATGAAAAGATCGGATTGAACAACAACAACAAAAAAATCCGAATTGGGCATCATGCGTGTGAACGCAGCCTGGAATTAGCATGACATGTGGGAGACCTTACCTGAACGTACATCAATGGAATCGTTGGACTTTTGACTCCTAATGTAACGCATCACCAATTTCATCAAATCTGCCAGATGTTTCTTTTGAAGAATATCTCCACAAATGAGGAAGACTCCTCATGAAGCAATAGCTTGAAGTGAGAAGAAAGATTTGGTTCTCTATGGCCACCACAGTTGCACCTCCATTGTGGTCATCACTGAGCTTGTGTGACATTTTTTTTTTTTTTTTTGGCATTCTTGACTTCAAAGCTTTTACCTCCAAATGATCTCAATTTACTCGGAAACCTTCAAAAAAAAAATCCTCACTCAAGGGTGCAATTCTCAAAAGCGGTTGACGTTGTTCTCTTTCCGTCTGCGATGTCATGTCTCGAGGTGATACTCTAATGAAATCATGTGGATTGCTTTGAGGTGAGACAGTTTGTCTTTGACGATCAGCCCAAAACCAAGACTGATGCTCGCGTGAAACCCCGCGATCAAGCTGTCTCTTTTGCTGTCTTTTGTCATTGTCATGTTGTAAAAATGTATTATGCGCACTGTATAGATTAAATCCAGGTTTGGGGGTAATCCTGTCAGAATGAAGTCATCTGTCCCGATTCCACACAGCAAACAAGCACTTGGGGGGCCGCTGCGTTTCACGTTCTCTCCTCGCCAAGACGATGAGTGTCGAATCAGCTCCAGTCACAGCACTGGGAGCCCTTCCATCCTTTCCGGGCCTTCCTTTGTGCTTCCATGTTTCCCTGCAAGCAGTTTGCGCTCTCACATTTCCACATCGTTCCCCCTCCTGACTCACTGGCTCTCTCGCTCGCTCACTCACTCCCTCAAAAATATAATGATCTGTTCACGTTCAAATTTGCAAGTGACGTGCAAGAAAACTAAAACTCCCGCCGGTCGCGAATTTCCATTTCTGGGTCCACCAGTCCACTTGAGAGCCTTTTTCTATCCTGGTCGGCCACCACACTTGAAGCGTTGGGCAATGCGGAGGTTAGCCAAACAACTCAGAGTCATCGTATGTCAGAGAGACCCGATAACGCCGCCTATGAACAATAGATGCTCTTAAAACAAAGGCCAGAGGATATGTGTGTGTGTGTGTGTGTGTGTGTGTGTGTGTGTATTAAGTGTATATATATATATATATATATTGGAGTTACATTGTGCTGTTTAAGTCTTCCCTTTATTTATTTATTTTTGGTGCAGTATATATATATTCATACATACATTAGTGTTGGTGAGCTAGTGGCAACAAAATCACAGAGGGGGAGGTTGGTTTGTAGCTCTCGAGTAAATGGAGCTTAAAGGAGATATATCTGTCACGGTGGGAAGTATCCACAGAGAACTCAAGTGGGAGGAAAAAGGACCTCACAAGTGAAGTAGCTTTGGTTACCTTTTAAAATGATAGTCATCTCATTCTTGGACATGTATTGGAGCGCATCACAATTGCGGTCATTTGTAAGGGGACAAATGGCATACTTTACTACCTGTTTGGGTGATGAAACACTCTCCTTACATGTGAGCTTTTATGGCCCTGAGACAGAGTTTGCTGCTAATGCTACAGTACGTGGTGGTACATGGAGGACGGTGGTCGATCAGGTGCATAGATGCCTATCTGCACACATTAGCATGCAGGAACGTGCCCCCTCTCTGTGGTATCTTCATATACCTTTATATTCATGTTTTGGGATAAATATTACCATGTCGTGTTGCTGATCGTGTATCGGTTCACTCGCCTGACTTCCATGAAGGCATCGTAGGTTAGGTTCCCACTCAGTGATGGTGTCAATAATGCTGCAGTACTTTCAACACACAGTGAACTGGCTCTGGTACAAATTTCGCACCAGTTCAGTGATGTCACAAAACTTTGTAGACAGTTTTTTTGTGGTTGGAGTCACTATGATGTCAACACAATCAACAGTGCACCCAAAATGTAACTGCTAGCTACATTCTCATGATTAGCTTAATGCTCACACAAACATAAAATGCCATAGTGGGGCTAATGAAACTAGCATCAAGGTTGAGGTAACTACATCCCTTTAAGCAATTGATATTTGAACACCAAGTTCATTCAGAAGTCACACAGAGTGACGAATGCCCACTCATACGCTTAGCAGTGACACGCCACTGTTCTCCACGGAAACATTGAAACAATGTATACTAAAGCCTCATCTGCTTTCCTTCACTTTCCACTCAATGACAATATGTTTGCAATTTGAACATCAGAGAGCGGAGAGGAGAGTGACTCATGCTTTCGAGCCGGATCTTAACCGCGCGCGTTGGCTGTGCGGTTAAACGGCCTGCCTCTTGAATTGTGAAGTGATGAAAAGCAAGAACGAGTGAGTTCATCGGACTGCAGGACGGATCCGATTTTTTTGGTTTGTTTCTCTTGAACCCGAGCTGTTGGGATTGTGCTGCTGCCCGCCCACTCGCAGGCCGCCGCCACAAAAGAGCCATTCAACACGACCAACTGATCTAATGAAGATAAGACCCAAAAACTTGTATGGGGGTAGCCCACCAAATCACATGATATTTCCCCCCCATCTGTGTTTGAGCCGATAAGGCCATTGTTTGCTACTATTGGGCCTGGAGGTTACAAGAGGAAATGATCAAATTATGAATGTGCTTCCCTACTAGCCCGAAGGTTACAGTTGTGTACTGCTGTGTTATTTGAGCAGTTTTTGAAATCGAGTGGCTACTTTTACATCGATGCTGATAATGTGACATTAACCGAATACGAGAACACACCATACAAAATATTTAACAACCAATATCCCCGGCCACTTTTTGGAACCTTTGAAAGTTTGTTCTACTACATGCTTTGCTAGGTTATGGTTTCACGTAGCTGTCAAATAAAGTGTCTTTCAACGCTAACGTTCCAATTTGGTCTCCTGGAGTAGCTGACCGCCATGACGAAGCTTTTTCCTGTGGGTTCGTAGGCCTGGCTATCCTGAGTGAACCGTTTCCATGATGTCTGTTCATATTAGCAAAGGGAAAAGGGAATATACCACCGCTGTGAATCCAAATGAAATTCCATTTGGATTCGGCTTTTTTTTGGGACGGTGTTGGAGCATTTTCATTCTCTTTGGTCATTCTGTTTCATTTGAGTCAGAATACAAGACTCTACTTGAGGACTGCTGGATGTTAGCAATTTCCTGGACATATGTACTAATTTGTTATTTTAGGACCACAGCCTGATTAAACAACCTCTCAGTCGTATCTTGCTCCTGTCGGTGACCGTGTGCGTGCTTTTTCTCGTGCTTGCACATTTTCCTCTGCACTCTTGGCCACCCTGCGGTGCGCGTGTGTGTTCTTAGGTGTGCGAACCCTCTCGGCCCCCCCGCCACGTGAGGTAAATATTGCAGCAGCAGGAGCTAATCCGAGCATGACCGGAGCAGAGGTAGAGCGGGACCCTCAAAGTGCACACAGACCTCTCTTTATGTGCCCGTGAATACGTTTCCACGAAGGCCAAGGGAGGCTCTGTCAAGGTGGTTCATTGTGCATGCGGGAAGTGAGTTGATCGTATGGTAATGGCTGCTAGAGTGGGCTCCTTTAAGGCCCGTTTGTTTTAGCGGGTCTCTCAGTGAGTGGCGGTGGATGGAATGTGACAGGGTGCACCGCTGTTTTACTTACTGTAGCTTAATTGAGCCTGAGAACGGAGACAGAGCGAGCGAGCACTAGTAAATGCGCACGGGGAGGAGAGAGCGGGAGCAGAAGCATCTCTTTCGGTACAATGCGATGAATTCCTCTGAAGTGGCTAATGAGCCCGCGTGTCCAAAATCATCAGCATTCTCATTTATTTTTATTTACCGTTTGGCTATTTATTGCTCGCTTTTTTTCTTTCTTTCCAAATTTTCTAGGTCAGGGAGAAGCTGAGGCTTGTCTCTGCTCATTAAGCCACTTGAATTCAGCAGTTTAACAGTGAGACGGTGAGAGACAATGAACATGCCTTCTTTCATTTACCCTCATTTATTATGCGCGGTGTGCACGGCTTGCAATTCAGTGGTTGTCACCGGCCTCCACATTAGGTACACTCGCACACACTAATGAGATCCAATACCGGAGCCCTGTCAAAATGAGTTTACAATGATACTAACACGTTTTTTTTTTTTTAATTGCTAATAATTAATTCAACCAGATTGTAACCGCAACACAAAATCGACCTGCTGCCTGTGCAGCTAAATGACTACGTCATTGCATCGATCGCAATTGAACTGTTCTAGCGTCAGAACAGAAGAGAAATTATTATATTTAGTAAGCGGGTGGCAGACTGGTATGTCGACATGCAGATCGCTCCACTTGACTGTAACAAGTTTTGCTCAGACCAACCAATGACAGGAAGGACTCCGTGGAGGGCCCTGGCCCTCCACGGAGTCCTCTGTGAGGTGAATTTGAAATCTGACCGGGTACAGAAACAGTCCCATTGCGAATATGATATAAGTAACGTGGGCCAGCGCGACTGATTCTGAAGGCCGTGCACTGATTACATTAACGCGGCAGCCCATAGAGGCTGAAATCTTATTGCCAGGGCGGAAAAAACAATCTAACATCCACATGTACATGCAGCCAAGAGAAACACTATAAAATAAGAGAGTGTGATTTCACCGAAAAGCAACCCTCATCTAGACATATTGTATGATAATGTACTAAAAATGTAAACAGCAAAGATCACAGTGGTATGACATAACTGCGAGGAAGTATATATTATTACTGTCATGATTCTGTTTGTGGCCAACAGGTGGCACTGCAGGGCTCCCCCTCCAGCTGCACACCTGTTGGTCGTTATGTTATTAGTAGTATAAAAGGACTCTCTCCCGCCCACTCATGGTCGGGTCATTGTTTGCTTGTTTGCTGCTGTCAGGTTTGTTTCAGTCGTGTTTTGGTCACTGTTATGTTTTAGTAGCTTCAGTCATGTTTTTTTGTTTGATACTTTGGACTTTGTTTGTTTTGGATTTAGTTTTCTCTATGTTTTAATACAATTTGTCAAGTACACCCTGCTCCTCTCTCTTGCCTGCTTTTTGGGGTCCACCACCACCTCGTAACGTGACAATTACCATACAACTACCATAACTACATATGAGCCGCTGGAAACTGTCAAGGTAAAAATGGACTTACTAACTAAATGTAATCCAAAGTTTTTCAGTTCAAGTTATTTTGTAATTGGCACCACGAGAAATCGGAACAATTCTGAAATTCCGACTAATTTCTGTTGCGAGGGAACAATGTTGCTAAGTGTGCACCAATAATGTGTGCGTATGTGTGTGCTTACTCATAGTTTCGTAGATATGTCAGACACACACACATATCGTAAGTGGTGTGTGCAGAACCTACAACTGCATTGTATCAAACCATGTCAATCTTCTACCTGCTGGTGGTCACACACAAATCCCCGCACCCAAAAAGTGCGGTCCTTCCCATTATTTGGTTTACAGCCTCAGCTAGTTTAAGTCTTGCCCCGGACGTCTTATATTGATGTATTGCCTTACACCTAACATCTCCTTCTCGCTTGACACCATCAGCCTCTCATCACAACACCCTGAACTTCTTTTGTGGGGGGGCTTGAAATTGTAGTTCATAAATTACTTGCCCTTTGTACCCTTGCACTGCTTGGGAATAGTTGAGTATTCCTCAGGTATGCGAAGTGAAACAAAGATAAATCGCTGCCCGATTCTCCAGCGGAGCATAAAATAGCCTCGCTGTGCTCTCGGCTGATGGCCGCCAACAAAGAGCTTATGCACTTCTCCTTGATGCTTTTTTTTTTTTTCTTTTTTGGCGGAGAAAAGTTACATAACGCAGCTCACTGTTTGTGTCCCGCATTACTATCATCTTCAACTTCTTCAGCGAGTGACCCGTAGGTAAACTCATTCGCATTTTCCCATAAATGCGAATGTTTCCGAGGCGATTTCGTGACATCCACCTGCTGCAGCTTGTTGTGAACACCTGACATTTAAAGAAAAAACGCCAGCAGATTACCACAGTGCAGAACTTCATAAGCTCCTCAAAGAAGATCATTCCAGAGGAGGAGAAAAGAATAAAGTGGCATTTAGAGACGCACGCGCTGAGTGAGCCAATACAACGAGCTGCATCAGAAAGAGGCATTTATGTAGCAATATGTTTATTTTTGTCGTTTGCAGTGGTGTACTACAACTACACTGTGTCATTTTGAGAGAAGCTTTTAATGTTTGGGTTGCTTTTTGAATGCTTTCAAAGGACACGGTTGGGAATTTTTACCCAAGAAAGTTATTGGAGTACTACTTTTTTTTTTTTTCTCCCATCAGGGCAGGGTGACGAGTGGTTAGCATATCTGCTCGAGCTTGGGCCCATCCCGTGTAGCGTTTCAATGTTGTCTCCTTCCTCATGTATTCCCAAAAAAACGCATGTTAGGTTTCGTGAAGACATGTCCAACTGTGATTGTTTGTGTATATGGGCCTTGTGATTGGCTGGTTCCAATTCACACGTGACCCTAATAAGACTAAGAGCGATTGAAAATGGATGCATGGATAGAGCTTTTTCATCAGTTTATTAAATGAATAATAAATATATTGACTAAAGGCGGCCCGGTGGGACAGTGGTTAGCGCGTCGACCTCACAGTGCAGAGCGACCGGGTTCAATTCCAGCTCCGGCCTCCCTGTGTGGAGTTTGCATGTTCTCCACGGGCCTGCGTGGGTTTTCTCCGGGTAATCCGGTTTCCTCCCACATTCCAAAAACATGCATGGCAGGCTGATTGAACACTCTAAATTGTCCCTAGGTGTGCGTGTGAGAATGGATGGATGTTCGTCTCTGTGTGCCCTGCGATTGGCTGGCAACCGGTTCAGGGTGTCCCCCGCCTACTGCCCAAAAACAGCTGCGATAGGCTCCCCCGTGACCCTTGTGAGGATAAGTGGATTGGAAAATGGATCGATATATTGACTGAATATCTCTCTGATGGTATCAATCAAATCTGAACATGATCTTGGCTCTCCAAAGTGTTCAGGTGTACCTTAATATTGTGCGCGGTGTGTGCATTGAGTATATTCTTATTTGCAGACTGCCGGAGCATTCTTCAGCAGACTGCTACCTTTCATTTTAAGATGTTGAAGTGGCATAACTGCTTGTATTAAAATGATCTTCAGAAGGCTTTAGAAAACCTCTTTTTTTTCTCTTCGGGTCGCAGGCATCGTCAAGCAACAAATGAGATGCCTCAACATCTATGACATGTTTGTGCCCGCAGTCGTACATGCAAAAGGTGATCCCCCTCGCCCCCCACCGCCACCCCCCGGGTCTTCTCAGTCACCACTTAAGTTTACACAGTCACTCCCTGTGCTTGAGCTTCCTGCAGCAGACTGTCTTGCTGTCTCTTTGTTTGTTTAGGTAATGGATTCCCACTCTCTATTGTGGTTCCTGTCACTCGTTGATTGATGGAAACGAAAAGAAAAAAAAAATCACCTTGTCTGAAAGTCATCCTTGTATATCTTCCGGAATCAACCCACATGGAGAGGAACAAATTCCACCGTGACAAAGTGGCTTGCAGGCATCCGGAAGCTCGTTTTTTTTCTTTTTTGCACCAATGAGCCGTGCCTTTAAATCAAGAACTGGACCCTTGCGAAAACAAGGTTGAATCTGTGTGCTTGTGACAGTGCCGTCTCTAAAGAGACAGCTGAGATTATATGCGCGGATGGTTTAGGGGTCCTTCTATTCATCGGCCATGTCACCCCATGGGGGAGGACTAATTGGTGGCCTCCAAAGCGCCCCCTGTTTTGTCCCTGGAGCTCACAAAGGCATCTGGGTGCAGTCGGGTAGAGGACGCAGGGTGGGTGGTGGGGGGGCTTGGAGGAAAGCAGCAGAGGACAGGTTTCCCATAGAAGAGTTGGCTGGGATGACCCAGAGGGGGGTCTGGCCTCTAGCTTCCAGGCGAAGACGACACATTCGCTCATTCACACATTGGGGTGGGGGGATTTGGTGGTGGTGGTGGTTG
>NW_017805546.1:2138923-2191134 GCF_001891065.2 Hippocampus comes
ATCCTCCTCAAGGGCCGCTGTTTGCGATGCGTCCCTCCTGCAACACGCCTGATTCAAGTGATCAGCTCATCAGCAAGCTCTGAACAAGCCTGAAAACGATCCTGATCATTTGAGGTGCTTTGCGGGAGGGGCACATCCCAAACAGTCAGGTGAGCGGTCCTCGAGGACCGACTTTGGACACATATCGAGTAACCGTTGCTATCTCCGTGAGTAGACAAATATTTGTCCGCTTTATGCACACGGTTGTCCTTCCCAATGCCGAGTCCACGACTGCGTTGCATTTTTTTGTGTTGCTAATTTCCTTCAGTAGCACTCGTACAAACAACACAAAAGCGCCGCTTGGCGGACTGTTGCCTCTCAGGCCCCGGCTGCATTTGAGTTTTGAGAAGGCTTGGTAATTGGAGCTGTATCGTTTTCTTTCGCCGGAGCAGAGCAGGGCTGGGCCTAACCAGGCATTACAGCACTTTCACTTTAACTCAAGCAGGAAATGGGAGTGTTTTATAATGCAATTCACTCTGTCATGGGCACAAACACTCACTACTCCCTAAAAACTATCAGCGAGGATGCAGTCCAAGGCTCAAGGTTACTGATGTTTCGCCGCGCGCAGGGAAATAAAATCTATATACCGTGCATCACATGGACACAAAAGTGTAATTATTTTACATGGCGCTGGCACAGAGGCAACGGATGAGAAAGACTGCGTGTGAGAGGGGACGCTTGAACTGCGCGTCTGCTAAATTTATCACAAGGCCGCTGGGAGTGTTGAAATGAGAACAGTGGCCTATTACTGCTAAGAAGGTGTTTTATTGAGAATACGGCGACATGCCACCCCAGGGAGAATGCCGAGGAAGGAGAGTGCAGCGGCCGTGTGCGCGTTTTTGAGAGCGCGCGCACAGCGGCTGCGTGCACATGCCCGTCATTCTCTGTGAGCTGTCTTGGATACAAAATAAAAAAGCACCTTCTCCGGCGTTTAATTATTCAGGATGACATATATCGGAATTGTCACTTTGAACACACTGGAGGTGTCCCAGTCAATAATTTATACGGGCCAGGCCAGCTTAGCTGAGCTCATTGTTAGTTATTAGCCGACGAGAGCAGTGGCTTGTCAGGCTGATGCCGTGTTTAGCTCTGTTTATTTTACCGGTGTGTTTGCGGACTGGACCGCATCCCGCGAACATTCCTTCATCCTTGGCCAAGGCTTTAAAGCTTGTTGATATGCGACGTGTCAAAACTGGCTGTTTATTGTCACAATAATTCACAAAGTGGAGGTGCTAATCTTCCCTCGTATTTTCTGTTGAATTGATTTATTTTATTATTGCCGCTGAAATCGCTTTTAGTGGCAACTCGCCACCTTTCATTAGGTATTGATGTACTCCCGAATGAGTAATAACATGCTTCAAGTCAGATTGCTCTGTGAAAAACAAAAGTTAGAGCGCAGAAGACATGCTTTCAAACCTCCTGCTGTTCTCGCCCCCCTTGGGCAGTTCTGCCCACTCTCCAGTAGGTGGCAGAGTTCGATTTTCTTCTCATGTCTTGGCTGCTCAGTGAGTGCACTTTGTGTGTGTGTGTGTGTGTGTGGGGGGGGGGGGTGTCAATAGTGTGACGTCACGACAATAATTGCTCTCATTGGGATGCCTGGCATCTATGGCTCTCCTTTTTTTTTAGTTTATTTTATGTTTTATTTTTTTTTATTGAAGTTGCTAGAAGTTTGTTAGTTGTTTTGGTAAAAAGGAAACCTTCATGTTCATGTTGATGTTTGTGACCAAACACACTCAATCATTTCCTGCTGTGATACTCCTCAGCTTTAAAGGTGGGCTGCCAAACTGATTGGAGCTCTGAAGTTGGTAAAAGCGCCGCATGGGAAACTGAGGAAAAGTGTCAACAAGGTAGTATCAGAGTTGTTTACTCGTTTGTTGTCGGGCTGCGTCTTTTGTCCTGGCACTATAAACCTTTCCACTGAGCAGAACAATAAAGGGGCTGAAAGCTTGGCAACTTGTCTTTCTTTCCGCTGGATAGCAGTGTTTACATATCTGTTGTTTCATTAAAGGGCCTCTTGCCTATGGGCTTCCATTGTTTAAAGAGCACGGCCAGAGTCCCAGCAGAGGTCAAGGGGTCAACTGGTCCCTTTTTTTTTTTTTTTTTATTTTAAAGGACCTCCCCCCCGCCCTTTCCCTGTACACAAAGCCTCGGGTTCACCTGCAGCTCAGCCTGCGGCTTCCCATTGTGCGGCCCCATTTGAATTGATTATGTTTAGAGGGATGCTTGTGATTGGTGGAGCAGGGTGTGGTTGATTGGGTAGTTTTGTATCTTGTCAGCCAGGGAGTAACCTTGCGCGTGCAATCCGTCTGTATTCTGAAGAAGGTTGGAGACGCTACAGCACAACAGAGCTTGTTCTCCGCCTGCCTGCGTTGCCGCTGCCTCTCCCTACCTCCCCCTCTGTCTCTCTCTCTCTCTCTCTCCCCCACTGTGTGTGTTTGTGTGTGTGTTTCTCTCTCTCTCTCTCTCTCTCTCTCTCTCTCTCCCCCCCTGTGTGTGTGTGTGTGTGTGTGTCTCTCTCTCTCTCTCTCTCTCGCTCTCTCTCTCTCTCTCTCTCTCTCTCTCTCTCTCTCTCTCTCTCTCTCAGTGTCTCTCTCTCTCTCTCCGTGGCTGCTGTGTTCTCCGCTCTGCTTCACTCCACACCGCGTGGCCCGGCTTTCTGTTTACCCTGCCAGCTAAATGGAGTTTGTCAGGTTTGTCAATATGATTGAGTTCTTTGATATGGCGAGCTGTTGTTGCTTAGAAACTTGACAATTTCATTGGACCCGGGCAGAATACGAAAGGGAGCGCAGCGTCCGCTTGTTATTGATGTTCCGTGTATTCTCATGGGTTAATTGTGTCATGCAACATTGACATGAGAGTTGCGGCGTTCAAGAATTGACAACTTTGCTGAGAAGACACTCTGCACATGCTTGTTGACAGGAGAAGCCAAAACACGGGTCTTGAACGCGGTTATCTGTATTTGGCTGTGTCCGTCTCGGATATCCGTGGGCTTGTTTTGAGTAGTCAACTTTTTCTTGGTGGTAAAGTCTGCTTGCTTGTCTGAGGTGTAGGAAACAGTCTCAAGTACTGACCTCCTTACGAGTAATTTAGAGTGGAATTTTTATTTTTATTTTTTTGGTTCTCCTTTTGTCATGTTTACTTTTCTGACAGTCGGCTAACCAGTTCAACCAGATGTGCAGCGGCTCCCTATGATGTTTTAATTTTGGACAATTCCCAGAACGCAGGTGACAGATTTGCTGTCTCTTCGATAATTGCTGTTGTGACTGTTTTGAAGAAAAGTCTTTCATTGGTGCCGTTTTGTTTTGTTTTTTTTTTTTTGTTTTTGTTTGTTGCTGTGCCCAAGCAGGATATTCCAAATGCCTTTTTTTTTTTTTTTTTTGCCTGCTGTCAATTTTGTCATAACTTAATGATCATTGGGCAGGCGCTACCTGTTCGGTTGACTGCGAATTAAATTAATTTTTGATATCGTTGATATTTAGCGTAATCACTACAAAATATATTTGAGGCTCACCGTCACTCTGCTCTTCCTGAATAGTGTGGTCAAAGTTGTGTCGTATGAGTATTGGGATTAATTTTATTTATTTTTTTAAAGTCTTGCTAAATTGCATAACATTCTGATCCTGATTATTTGAAGACTTCAAGTTTGGAAGTTTTATCCATTTCGTATGCATATTTAAGCATTCACATCAGTGGTCAGGAAGCGGGTCGGTGGAAAAGTGAAGAACAGTCGAGCAGATTGCGAGCCGGTCGGGCAGACGGGAAAACCAACTGGGCAACGCCGTGCAGCCGTGCAGCTGCGCCGAGACGTGCACTTTGGGAGAGCCGGAGTGCGTGCTGATTGGACTGACAGTTTGTAATCAAAGTTGATTTATTGTTCATTAGTTGTGCATTAGCCCTTTCAGGCAGGGGCGTTATTTGCGCAGTGGCCTGTCAAGAAGAGGGGCGGCCGGCACCTGTCATTTCTTAACTGCAACATTGGCCAACAGATTCGGCCCAGAGTCCCCCAGCTTGCCGGGATAGCCTTTTCAAACGTGGCCTTTGCTTTGCGGCGGAGCGAGCAAGCAAGCGGGCAGAACAGAAGAGCCGAGGCGGGGGACTCGTTGAGCAAACGCGTGTACCGCCAGCTGCTCCTTGTTGCGCTTCCTTTGATCCCCTCGCACAGAAATGTGTAGCAACTTCAAAAAAAAAAAAAAAAAAAAAAGGGAAAAAAAGCAGCTTTCATTCTGTCTTTTAATGTCGCTACTGCTTCGAGCGCATGCTTCTCACTCTTCGGCGGGATGATTTTTTTTTCCCCCTCGAGTTGCTTCGTGATGTAAAGGTTAGACATCGTCGCTGAACGCTCAGCGCACGGGGGTGAACTTTTTCACCACCCGCCTTGAATAATTCAAAGAATGTGGAGGATGGCGGCGTTATTGACAAGTCGCACCTCCCAGTGACCGTTTTTGCGCCGTTTCTCTGAATTCCACCAACGCACTAGTGAATACAAGCCGTTCAACATGAAAGAGTTGAGAAGCGGCACGATTTGTGTTCTTCTTGTCTGCCGTCATGGAAACATGGATTAGGCGTTCTTGGCTGGATGACATAAACAATCAGCGCAAGGATGTCAACCATTGTCTTTTGACTCGAGTTTCATTTGAAAGGGATTCATTGGCTGCGATCTTAATTAAATCTCAATTGACTCAAATAATGCGTCCGAAAGGCGTGCCGTTGCATCACCGCGTAGAGCCGCTTCACCAAAGACGAGACGCGCGCACTTCACGCCCAATGGTTGTGCAACATTGTCGGTAAAAGATCAAATCCAACAATAGGGATCGAATGGATGAGAGTTGGGTACTTTGGAAGACGGCGTCCATGTTGTGAATCTTATCGGGTTGCGGACTATAAACGTGGGAGGAGTTTTGGCCGACATTTTAATCGAGTCACTTGACATTTTACGTCCAAACGGGGGAAAATGAAATGAAGTACACGTTTTTGTATGTCTCCATTAATCCATTTGTGATTTTATTATTGAATCAGTCTCCCTGTCCCTGCAGTAAGCAAATACAACTTCAACGTGTGCGTTGTTAAACTGAATTCTTGTTATTTTAGATTACAGGAGTGTTTATCGAGTTTTTACAACGCATCTTAAATTGACATTTTCATAGTGTGTGTGTGTGTGTGGGAGGAGTGGGGGGGCACCGTCATGAGTAGATGAGTAGTGCCGAGAACCAGGGTGAGGCACACTGCCCAGCTGTTGTTGGGATGAGCTCACCCGCTTTGCTGAGCAGTTTGTTTGTTTAAGTCTAACGGTGGGGCCGGCAGGGAAAAAAAAAAACTGTCGAATGAAGTGAGTCAAAATCCCGTTGGATGCAGTTGCTGCGAAGCCCCAAATCCTTCTCACAGTTGCTCATTTAATGACAAACCAAATAAGTCTGTGATCCCATTTATCTGCACCGTCAACCATTTTCTGGGCTGGCTTAAAAAGTATTAGCATTGCTGTTCCTTTTTTGTGTTTTATCGTGTTTCATCATCTCTATTGTTGTATTTGTAGACATTTTTTTTCTTTTTTTATGTTTTTTTTTTCTGGGGTTGCAAATGAATATAGTTTAATTCAGATTAAAAATACTCTCGTGCACTAATCTTAAATATTAGTTTCTGACATCTTTCAGTGCAGGAGATTCAGAGTCGAATTTGCAAGTTTCCACGCTGAGCCAAACGAAAAAGGGAAATACTTGAGCTGGGCCGTTCCCTGTCTTTCATTTTTGATCCTCTAATTTTCCTGTGTGTGTTGACAAAAAAAAAAAAAAAAAAAAGTTTTTGTTTTTGCCCCCCCACCCACGTTCTCCTCTACTCCTTTGCACTAGCAGTCGTTGACCTCTCACTTGTGACTGGAGGGAGGGTCTCGGTCTCGGAATCATCTCCGTTTCCTTGCAGTCCCCGGCCCCTGTCGATGTTTTACATTTGGGATTTGGATTTTTTTGTTGTGTGGCAAAGTCCAAGAGAAATAGGGGCACATAAAATGGGGTGCTATGAAACGTTTTGACCATCGATGTCAATCTTACCTATTTTCTCCATTTTAATCATGTGACGTTATCTTGGGAAATTGGACGTGCGTAGAAACGTGTACGTGGATGTTTTTGCTCCTGTCAGTCTGCAGCTGTGCAAGAATGTTTAAGGTTTGGACGTTTATTTATGGCAGGCACCTGGAGAGTGCCGCACCTTTGTGAAATTCATAAGCGGCAGCTATTTCTGGCATCCTCAGAATGTCCCCAACACTCTCGTATTCCCGAGTCGATTACGGCTGGGCTCGTTGGAGCCCTTTCTGTGATTAGCCCGGTGCCAGTGTGGATGGGAGTATTACAAATGGCAACTGGCATCTTGCGTTTGCGTGAAATGGAAATGATACAGAATTTGGCCAGGCCAATTATTAAATATATATTTTTTTTTTAAGTGCTCCCTCCTGCCCTCCCTCTCGGTAGCGTCCCGTTTCAGGCAGATTTTCAAAACCTCCGGCACAGCATTAAACGGTAGCCGTTCCATTGATCGATAGGTTAAGAAGTGTACGACCCCTCAAGCCGCTCATGACCTCAGTCGTGTTTAGGTCATAAATAGGGAACACACGGGGAGGCTGTCATAGGCTGTTGCTCACAGCAAGCGAAAATATTTGCATCATGTCACAGCGAGATGTAAAACAAGGCGCAGAGAATTCTGCAAGCTCTCCGTGTCATTCTGGATGACGTTGGCAGATGCCGCTCAAGAGGGGCCCGTGTGTAAAAACCGGATCGTGTGGCACGTGCGCTCACTTTCCCGCCATTCAAAGCGTTTTTGTGTCATCCTCATGTGTGAGAAGACACCCTTTTAGCGTTTGTGACAAGAATGCGCACATTGTTCATGAAATTCTAAAATGCATGAAGAGGGGAACGCATATCAATGACATTCACTCCACATGACGTTTAACATTTGCACGGTTCGAAAAAAACTGGGCCGCCTGCTTGACCTTCAGAATAGCTCGTAAAAATTAGTGGTGCCAAGAGAAAAAAAAAGACCTTGTAAGAAAATGACTGTGAAATTAGAGAATTAGAAGAGGGGGTGGGGGGTAGGGGGGAGGGAGGGGTGTCTATGCAGATGACCGGGCAAGTCGTGTGTAAAACTCAAGATACACTCACTGCCTCAGATCCAATGAGGAGGTGGGGGATTCATCTCGCGTTTTCCTCCTCGCCGCCACGGCTGAAAATACGAAAAGGGGACGTGTGAGTCCGGCATTTACGCTGGATCTCATTCGAGGGCTTGAGGCTTGACAAACACAGCTCACTGGCCAAGAAAGAGCGGGATCTCACTCCCGCCTGCCGCTGTCTTCCTCATTTGGTCTCATTTATTCTCGCAGTCTTGTTTCAGCGGGCAAAAAGAAATCGGTGTTTTGCCTTCGGAAACCGACGAAAAATTGCAAATGATATGATCTTGTTTCCCGTAACATTTGAGTGACCTTGTCTGTTAGATGTTAGCTGGCCTGACATTTAAATGGGAATCATTTCTAGATGGCAAACACGATCGCGTACGGTTAAAAAAAAAAAAAAAAATCTAAGAAAATACAATTCCTTTATGCCGTTGTCAAGGAAAGGCCTTTTTAGTAGCATGCGGATAGATGCCGACTTTCCCGTGATATGGGAGCAATTAAGGCACCCCGACATCTGCGGGGCCTTTTGAGTGTCACAACAAATCAGTGGCTTTGAAGAGCCGCGCCCTCGCACCTTTCAAGAGTTTGTTTGAGGCCCGCGCGTTGGTCCGCCTGGCTCCTCCTCCGGCCCCTTTATATTGTCATAAGAATAGATCAATGTTGACAGCAACTCTGATGAAATGTTCTCACACGGCTCGTCCTGCCTGGCGTCCTCAGGTATGGCGTCTCGGAGAACATTTGCAAAATGACAAACGCTTCAGAGAAGCATCGCAGGAGATGCGAATCATTCTCGCGCTTGATAAAGGCATGTTGCTGAAAGCAGTTCGCCATCTAGTCTGCGGGCATGCGGTATCAGCGGCTGTCATCTTCTTTACGTTCCCCCTTTTCCTCTTCGAGGGGGTGAAGTGGCAAAATATTGTTGTCGAGGGCTGTTAGAATGACACCCACTCACAAGCAAAGAGCCATGCGAAACAGAGTTTGATTTTGGGGGCGGGGCCCGTCGGGTTTATTGGCTGTATCTCACCATTGTGCCTTTTGGATTGGGGGCCAACTCGACATCCTGTGGAAAACTCACTGTGGTTGTTTTTCTTTTTTCAGGTTCCAGCGTCAGTGGCTATGATGACACCTCAAGTGATAACTCCTCAGCAGATGCAGCAGATCCTTCAGCAGCAAGTCCTGAGCCCTCAGCAGCTCCAGGTTCTTCTCCAGCAGCAGCAGGCCCTCATGTTACAGCAGGTAAAAAAAAAAAAAAAACAGAAACCCCAATCATAATTTCCGTGGAACTTCAATTCTCCAAATATTTGGCGCTTAAGGAATCTCGCCATACATCATGTCATCTCCCCGTGTGTGTGTTTTGTTTTGTTTTGTTTTTTTTGTAGCAGCAACTCCAGGATTTCTACAAGAAGCAGCAGGAACAGCTCCACCTCCAGCTCCTCCAGCAGCATGGAGGGAGCAAGCAGAATAAAGAGGTAGACTGACATCACTCCAACGGCCTTGCCAGTGTGAAAAGCGTTGACCAGACAGAGAGCGCGGCAGACGCGCCTGCTCCCTCCCTCAAACCCATCTGCCTTCAGCAGAACGGAAAGGGGGAGGGGAGGTGGCAGCCGGGGGGGAGTCAAGTGCGCCCACGCCTCTGATTAGTATGTCAAACTTTCTGCTTTCATGGCTGAGTGATGGTGGATTGCACTTTTGGAAAAGTTTTTCGTTTCCCCGACTGGTATTTTCCTTGCTTTCCATTCTTACTAAACAAGTGCACGACACAACAAAGACATGAGCGCTCCTGAGAGTCGTGTGCAGGAAATAATGAAGGGCAGGGCGGGGAGGAACGTGGGATAAATCTGAGAGGCTTTTCTTGGTAATTAACATGGAAATGGCAGCGGATGAGAAGGCATGTAATTGTGAGATATCAGTGCGGCGAGCGCTCCCAGCTTTGTTGTCTGCATTGAGGTTTTTATTCCCCCCCCCCTCTTTTTCGTTTGCACTCTTCTGCTCCCCGCCAGTACAGCGGGGCACGCTCGTAGGCAGCAGCTTAATGCGTGCTAATGATTGGCAGATACAGGCATCGCGACGGACAAAGCAAATGATTGCGCGGTCAGAAAAGGTTCAAAGACAATCAGGGAATTTTCACTCGTCCCCATCGAGTTGAGTGTTTGCAGGGGAGAGGAAACTCGGAAAAGGGAGCCCGTGTTAAAAGCGGGCACGTGCGCGCGCAGGCCCGCGTGCTGTCAAAGCTCGCGGCTTCAAAGTCAAAGCTCCCTAATTAATGAACTGTGGGCTTCAGTTTGGACAAGTTGTGGCGCGATGCGCCCATAAATCAACATGACAGCGCGGCTCCTCGGCCTCAGATAGGGCCTGTCACTAAGTCGCATCTGATGTAAACACAAGAGGAGCAAGTGAGACAAAAAGAAAGGGGTGGAGGAGCCAAGGAGGGCCAATTGATCAGTTGAATGGAGCGCCAGAATAGAAGACGGCAGAAAAAAAAAGAAAAACTTTTGAAGCATATTATGTATGATCACAGGAAATAGATGCGACCCCGTGAGGCTTCCCCTCTCTGCTGCCTCTCTCTTTCTCTCTCTTTTTTTCTCCAGTGGCATTTCTAGAAGCCATCAAAAGACAGAATAAGAATGATGCTGTGACTCCCTAGTGGCTGGCAGACAATAACCCCCTGTTGTTGCTTTGTGCCCCCCTGTTTTATTTTAAAGACATGAAAATTTCGTTTTTCAAAGCTCTTTAACTTTATATTTGAAGCTCCACAATAAAGGCCTGCCACCGCCACTCTTTATCATTTGTCGGGGACTATATTTTTCGCTCCCTTCTGCCACTTCTTGTTAACCTCTTATTTGGTCTGTTGCTTCGGGTGGTTTTTATGTGTCTGCACGCTGGGAGTGCACAGGAGCACCCCCCCCACCCCCACCCCCGGACCAGAAGATAAAACATGCAAGGAGGGGAGAGTTAAATTAATTTGCAATACTCAGTGTTTCCTTCTCTCTCTCTCTTTTTTTTTTTTTCAGAAAAGCCAACTTCTATTTATTAAGAGTTTTGATGAAAGGCGTCGTTCCCTGTGAACTGCCACCCCCGTAGCACGATTCTTTGCATCCGACTGTCAGTGAGGAAGTAGCAGACGGCAAACCAGTAAAGAAGCCGGAAACTTCTTTCAATTCATCGCGCGGATCATAGAAAAAAAAAACGCAGTCCGTCCGTATCCCCGAACCCGCTGCGGGACCCTTGTCATGTCTTTCTCGTCTCATCTTTGGGATCAGATGGCACATTTCATCCGTGGCTCCTGTTCTTGACTGTTGGCACTTTGACGTCTTTTTACCCAAACTTGTCCCAAGTCCAAAAGGTGGTGGGTCAGAAGGGGCTTGACGCCCTTTCCACATTCGACGTATCAGGCCTTTATTTTGGAGCTGCCGTCTGGCAGCTGCTGAGCTCCAAGACTTTATTTTTGTTTGTATGCACTCAGTTGTGAGACGTAAAGAAAGTGCAAAGACCTCGCACTTTGTTAGCTAAGTGGGTGCAGTACCACAGCTTTTACTGGACCCTTTCTTTCTTCCCACTTGCTCTCAGGCTCGGCAATTCATAATCATTTTCATTCGTATTTTTGTGCAACTCAAAAGAGATGGGGCATATGAGAACTTTTTTTTTTTTGTATAACTTGGACTTCCTCTCCATTTTATTGATCTCGGTTTCACATGTAACTTTTTTACTCACCACCAAAACCAGTCAAACCATATTCAACACTTCTGATTGGACAATAATTTGTTAAAAAAAATACCCACGTGGGGACTGACCAAAAGTGTAAACTTGTGGAAAAAGAAGATATTGGCCAAATTTGAACATAGGAGGACTTTGCTCGACAGTCACACGATACTTTTACCAGACCGGTTACATTTTCACAGATACATTCAAAGTGTTTTCTTTTTGTTCCTCTCCCGTGGTCACCTAAGGCAGCGTTGTACATGAAAAACGGCTTGGAGTATGCACACTGACTCTTGGGCTGCGTTTTGAAAAAAGTCTGCCTGTGTTTTCAGCAGCAGGTGTCAGCGCAGCAGTTGGCCTTCCAGCAGCAGCTCCTCCAGGTCCAGCAGGTCCAGCAGCAACATCTGCTCAATCTTCAGCGCCAAGGGCTGCTCACCATTCAGCCCGGACAAACGGGCCTGCCGCTGCAGTCGCTCGCGCACGGTCAGTACTGCTTAGCACGACAATGGATTAAAATAGCATCCGATGCGGCGATGCCGCACTTGGGATTTAAAAAAAGACATTTAGGGTTGAGCGTTGTATTGGTTGTCTGTGTGCGTGTGCGTGCGTGCGTGCGTGCATGTGTGTGTATAAAAATATATATAGATATATATTTATATATCTATATATCTATATCTATCTATATCTATAGATAGATATAGATATAGATAGATAGATAAACATAAATATATAAAATTAAGGAGGGAAGCTAATGAGCTTTAGCAAGCCATATCCAAGGGTGACTCCAAGAAGCTGCGTTGCAAAGAACTTTGGCGAGGTTGGATTTATCATTCATCAAGTGTCAGTATGTTTGCTTGTCCGGGAGCCAGTACGTCTGTTTGGCCAACAAGTTTGTGTCTTTATTTATTCTTTTCCTATTTGTTAAGGAGCGGTCGCCTTGCGACAAAAGACACTGTCGTAAGGCTTTCAGAACATGACATTCACTATTCATTCCCAGCTAAGACAAACAGTTTTGAAATAACAAGATAAGGGTGATTAAAAACAGGAGGGTTCAGAGGTGCTTAGGTAATAGGCACACACAAACACGTTTGTACAGTGCTGTTATTGTTTGGACTGGGTATGGAATCACTCATCCGCTCGCAGGCAATTGCCGCGGGCACAGGCGTGGAGCGCCGCCGTGTTGAGTGTGCTTTGCCGAATTGCTTTGTGTCAGATGTCTGGCAAACAAACACACGCCCTTTGAGTAAAGCGTTATATGGCTGATAGGGGCAGATACTGTACTTTGCGGGAGCTTTCGCAACAGTCCCATCCTGTTTAGACTGTGTCATCATCACATCAGCGATTGCCATGCACACTTGCTGGCCGTGTGTGTGGGAGTGTGGGTGTGGGTGTGGGTGTGGCCGTGTACTTCATTTGTATTTGTATTTCAAATTCCCTCAAAGTCGGCACGGTGATTAAAATATGGACTTGCTTATATTTTACCTTAAAAATGATTGTCAAGCCCGTCTTTGATTTTACTCTCCGTGCAAAGTGTGTCATAACACCCTCACATTTTTATTCATGACCGGAGTTGCTATTTTTTGCTCCTTTCACATTTCCAATTTCCGCTATTCTTCCCGTTAATTAAAAAATAAGTCGGATCTGTTGTCCGAGGTGATTCTTTTTTGCCCGGCTCAACTGTTTGTCCTCGCGATCCATCGACGGTCTGCTCCGTGTCTCCGACAGCTGCTACACGACTTAAGCTAGTCGTTTGAGCTCCCCCGTTTGTCTTCTTCCTATTCAACGCGTTTTCTGCTTGACTGTTTGAAGTTATTGATGACCTTTCTGTTTTCCACATCGCTTAACTCGTTCACGCATCAGTGGGCTCGGCCTACGGTGCTGTGATCTAATCTACGATATTCGCCTCGCGTTTAGCGCCGCGTCCTCGCAAGTGATGACTTGATCCGCTCTATCTGAGCTCCAGTGATCATGGATTCAAACTCGGGCGTAATAAATTGGCACGGCCGTCTTACTCCTCTTTTGCTCATTTTAACATCTTGCTGTTAATACAATGATTTAGTCTAGCTATTCGCTTTTGATAAGAACCGTTCATTGGCCCAAACTATTCAAACCCCTGTTCAAATTCTGAGGCCATTGCCTCAGAGCGATTGTCTCTGAACGTTTAGCAGAAGTTGGAGGGGTGGGGTGGGGTGTCAATAGATGATGCAGGAAAGTGGCAAACAAAATAAAATGTCATTGAAAGAGATAGCAAGTACAAATATTTGCTATTTTCTTTCTCTTCGCCGGCATAGCCAATGTAATAAATGTGTGCCGGAGATGATTAGAACGCTTTAGATTATGCAACCAGTCACCAAGGTTCTTGAGTACAGTCCAAATTGTCCAATCGGAGACATGTACGGTCCTCAAAATGTAAAAACAAAAAAAAAAAAACAACAAACGATAATAATAAATAACTCAATGTAAATGGTGCATATGTTGAATTACACAATTTCTTTCTTGCGTCAGTTGGGTCCAATAATCCAGCACATAATAACTCACTTTAATTGAGCACTTGGCCAGTTTATAAATAAGTTGGGAATTAACTCGCACGCCACACCACCACAACAACAAAAAAGGGAGACAAAACAGGGTTAAAGCTTTTGTTGAGCATAATGTGTTTTGGATTACTTCTATGCATCATCAGTTTCCTAAAATAAATGGGAGTAATAATTCTAAGACGATATAATTAATGCTTTCCAGTTGGCTGTTGAAATTTTGTGTAAGCCTGTAAGATAACAAATTTGAGTCAAAGACAATTTGGGATTGAATCCTTCGTATTATCGTTTTCTGTTGCCGTAAATTCTTTTGACATTAATGTTCAAAGTCCTGGAAGCAGTTAGACGATATCTGTTATAAATTATAACAATTTGCTCGGGAGGATATAAGCCTCCCCCCTGCCCCCACCTCTCTCCGCCACCACATGCTCACACGTTTTCACACACGCCGTCCTCTTGACCCGATAAGAGAGTCGCCGGTTGTTTTTTGCGCTCACGTGGCTGCAGCCTCGAGGATGTGTTTTCATTTAAATGCAAAGCGCACACACCGCCTCTGCACGCTGTGGCGAAAATGGCCCCCGTGCCCCTTTGAGGGTGAGCGGCAAGGAGGGCCACGTTGCCGCGCAACATCATTAAAGTTGTCTCCGAGAGGCCAGCGGGACGGTGACAAGACAAATTTGCCGATAATATGAAAGCAAAGAACGTGGCCAGCCACCAAGTGCCTACAGAACAGCGGCACATCAGGGACAGCAGTGGGGAACGCGGCCGACCTGTCAGTGATTGATCCATCCGGCCGTAGGTTAGCGGTAATAGTTCCTGCAGCAAGAAGCAGGACATATTTCAGGCGTAGGGGTGCATATCAGCAGGCCAGTGATTACTGCAACATAAACAGGGGTGCAGTCAGGTCCCAGCCTGACGGAACAATAAACTAATAGCAATGTCACTGTCCCTCCACCCCCCCGCCCCGTGACACCGGCACTGTGAGCGAGGAGTAACAGCCCGCTTTAAAGAGTCTCGAGCACTGGGGGCCATTTTTTATTTCCAGGATGATGGCCTGCAACTGATGTCATTATGAACCTTAAATCAACTTTCTGCTTGCTCGAACATGGTCACCTGGGTACAGGGGGACAAGGACGCGAGGAGGTTGAAGTGCCCGGCCCGTCTCCGTGCCGGAGCTACCTGCCGGGCTCAAATTGCGTTGGGAGGCCGGTGATCAATCACGTGTCCCAACGACATACATTTTTTACGCGCTTGTCTGTATTTCCCCATCGTAATGAGCCGAATGGTTGTGTTGAAAAATGAAAAGGGGAAAGATAAACCAATCCGGCATTTGAAAAGCGGGCAAACTGCCGGACCAAGAAAGAGGATTTTACGGATCAGTGTCGTTTTGTGCTGCTGTAATCAGATGGAGACATCTGCAAAAGCAACTCCATTGTTCAACCATAAAGGATAACGTGCTCAGAGAAATTTGTGTCATGGCATTTTATTGTCATTTGAGGTGACACGCTGTAGAAACATTTCAAAATAAAGAAATAACTATATGGGGGGCGGGGGGTTTAAAATTAGGGGGGCCTTAATCAAAGGTATGGGGAAAAATAGCCAAGTTTTTCACCTGGATTTAAAAGCATTGGCGCTCTGGACTGACATCGCTTCTGTTGGCAGCTTGTTCCATTCGTGTGCAGCATAACCGCTAAATGCAGCTTCACCTTGTTTACTTTGAACTCTGGGCTGCACTATTTGGCCCAAGTGGGCAACTCTCCGAGCCCGACCGGGTTTGTATTTAATCCATTAATGTAATCAGGACCCAAACCATTAAGCAATTTACCGAGCAGTCGCAGAATTTTAGAATCTATTCTCCAGCTGACTGGGAGCCGGTGAGACCTTTGTTCCCACTCTGTTACCGCTCTCATCAGCCTCCTCCATCCGTTGCGCTTTCATCTGAGTAAACAGTCGTGTCGGGGTCACCAGGACTGCGAGGTAATTGAGCCAGTGTGGGCCGCCCTGTCAAGCACATCGGCTAAAAATACATCGCCCACTGTCACCGGGCACCGAGTGGGGGCGGGGGGGATGATCGGTCCTGCTGTCTCAGTGCAGGACACAAGCATCACCGGTGACCTTCTCAAAAAGAGGATAAAAAGGAAGAACTTTTGCCTCACGGTCTGTTTTTATGACAGGAAAAGCTCAATGGAACATTTAGTGGCGTAATTGTAAATGGGCGAGCGGGGGATTTGCATGCTAAAACACAGGCGGCAATATGGAGCCTGTTTTGCCTGTCATGGGCGCGCACTCGGATTAGAACTCAGCAAGGCGTTGAAGGCAGTCGGGGAAAACACACGCAAGCAGAAGAAGAGCGAGCGAAATATTTGAATGTGGAAAGACGCTCCTTGGAACGTGGAAAGGTTATTGATATGTCCTGCAATCATTTCCTGCTCTTTGATATGCAAACGATCTTGTGTGAATTTAGAGCAATCCTATCAGACTCATTTCACACTTCTTAGCCCTTGCGTCTCTCCGGAGTCCTCCGCCTCATTAGGCCAATGTTCTCCATTACCGGCATAATTAAAATCTTTAGTAGCTTATCAAATGAAAAATATTTTTGCTGATCGCACCGAGATCTTCACATTTATTTTTTTTTTTCCACAACAGGAATAAATGAAGACCGAGCATTTTGCATACAGTGTCTTACAATTTGGTGCTTGAAAGGAGCACGCTGATGAGAAACGGGGAGGGGGGATTTGGAGACTAGAAACTCCAGTAGATAAGCACGTGCAAATCATCTTTCATTTAACACTGCTCATTTTGAGAATGGCTTTAATTAATTGTAAGGTAAAGGGAGTGGCTTTTTCTTCTTTTTTTTTCTTCTGTACAGCACATATGCAAGGACTTGCTTTGAACATGTGGATTACTTCAGCACGCTGGATTTGAATATGCACACATTGTCTTCAGATTTCGCCTTTTCAGATTTTTCTGTTTTTATTTTGAAAATGGGCATCAGAGTTCACGCACACAGAAAGCTTCATTTCAATTTTGTCAAATGACGATATTGCAGTCGTCGGGTAAAGCTCTCTGGAAGTTTTATTTTGGGGGGGGGGGGGTCGGGAGACATGAAAAACAAAACCAATAACTGATTATATTGTATTTATTCATATACTCAGCATGTCGCCAATTTTAGCAGAGGTGGCCAGCATGAGGCGTTTAAGGCAAAAAAAAAGTCTCTGTCAGCTTATTTTAGGAAGGTGACAAAATGCTATAGATGGCCACAAACGATGTGGTGTACTGACATTAAAAAAAAAAAAAAACTCCAAAACCGGATTTTACCTTCTTATCCAAACTCCTGACCCCCCCAACCCCACCCCACCACCCCGCTTTCAAGTTTGCTGTCAGCGCAATGCAGAAACACGCAGGCAGGCAGGCACGCACACACATAGACACGCAGCGTAGATGTGTTGTCAACACACCAACAATGTCATCTGTCTGCAAGGGATTTATTTTTTCAAAGAGCTCTGCTAGCTGCAGTGTGCTTGACTTGTTAAATGAGGTTTAAGTCTTCTGTGTCAATTGGAGGCGGTGCAGAGCTTTAAGTATTTTGCACATTAATGCGCTTTTGAGAATATTACCCCAGGGTCCTGTTTCTCAAAGAGGCAGTGGGGGGGAATTGGGGCGGGGGTATGTTTCCTAGTGATGCTGCTGTAAACATATTGTTGTGTGCGCACAACACACAAACATGATGGCCATTATTCAGATTTCATGCCTTGTCTGAATGTTAATTATTTTACTCTGGGCATGAAATTTGCGTGAGTACGAGGGATTTGTGTACACAAACATTATCCAGATGACAGGAGAATTGAGGAGGCGGGGGTGGGGGGTTGCACTTGCTTGAGATTCTAATTAATACGCGGTTTTGTTTACAGACAAATGATTTAATTAAATGGCCAAGGAGAGAGTTGGATTAGCTGCTAATTGATTTTATGATCCAATTTGTTTGTTCCAGGCATGATTCCTGCAGAGCTGCAACAGCTATGGAAGGAGGTAACCACCGCTCATGTGAAGGAGGAGCACAACGGCAGCAACAATGGCCACCGGGGCCTCGATCTCTCCTCCCCGGCGCCGCCAAAGAACCCTCTCCACAACCAGCACACCCCCACCAATGGGCAGTACATCAGTCATAAGAGAGAAATGTAAGGACAACCTTTTTGTCTGCCTCTGCCCAGATCATTCGCATACACAAAAAAGAAAGAAAAATCATTTTGACACAATAAGATATTAATTGACTTTGCTAGCATTAATGTTGAACTGCAATGCGCCATACTGAGTTGTTGTTGGTGTTTTGGGGACACGAGCCAATTTACAGTATGAGGAGAAACCTCTTGGTGTCATAACAATGCAGTATTATCTTCAGAAATTATTGTCCTTCTATTAAATTTTGAGTTGTGCCGCTACCTACTGGAAGTATCCGTTGAGCGTATCCATCCATCCCTCCATTTTCATCTTTGCGAATGCAGATTGTTTGTTATCACCGTTGTGTAGTTGTGTGGCTGGTGAGTGTGTTTCTCAACTCAACTGTATTTCTGGAAGACTTTAAAACACTCACCGCTGTCTACAAAGTGCTGCGCATGGAGCCAAAATAATTCATACAACAACAAACAATGTGCTTCCTATGGTCAATGACAAAGACCATAGGAAGCACAAAAACGGGTAAACAAAAAATCTAGTCTCCTGCGAAGTCAAAAGTCAGAGAGTAAAAATGAGACGAGTTTTAAAGATGGTCTGCGAGGGGGCTTGCCGAACATTCATTCCAAAGAGAGGGGCCGCCAACGGAAAAGGCTCCATCCCTTCTCAGCCTCCGCTGAGTTCTCGGTACCTCTAATAGTATCCGGTCCGCAGACTTGAGGCACCAGGCAGGTGCGGAGAAGCACCGAGAGATAGCGCCTGTCCATTTCAAGATTGGAAAACAAATCATAGGATTTTCAAAAGAACTCTAAAATGAGCCAGTGAAGGGATGCCGAAGTAGGAGTTGTGTGCTCCCTCTTACGAGAACCAGTCAATGGGCGAGCAGCGGCATTCTGGACCAACTGGAGACGCTTGATGGAGGATTGACTGACTCCAAAGCAAAATTCATGACAGTCATCCAGAATGTGACGAAGGCATGAGTGACTGTTTCAAAGTGCTCCTGAGAAAGGAGATGAGGACACTCAGGGAGGCCGGAGCCGAAATTGAACCCTGCACTGTACTGTGAGGCCGACGTGCTAACCAGTCGATCACCGTGCTGCCATTTTTCTCATTAAGCCGAAAATCTTCCATGCGAGGTCTCCACAAATTCCAATGCCCCCACAGGCCTTGTCGGGTCTATAATTAATGTATATTTCATTTAATATTTCACTGGTGTTAATGAGGGGGGTCAAGTCTGCCTTTCTGTCATTCTACTCAAGAACGTAACAGCACATTAGCTGCAGCGTCTCTCAAGACGAAACACACGCGCCGAGGTTCTTTCCTTTCGGTGCCGTCAACCTGATTCGACTCATTGTTCAGGCACAAAAACAAGCAAACTGAAACTAAGTGGCGGTGTTATCGTGTTTTCCGTTTCACGATAGATCATCCCATTTGTTTCTGTCGCAAGGAGGGCAGAAATTTGGCGTCTTGCACACGTGCTTGTGTTCTCGCGCCGTCGCTGTTATGATCTTTGAACTGCTAGCGAGAAGGCTCCAGGCACCATGAGCTCACTGCATAACATCGGAGTGGCTGATCAAAACCAACGTGTCTTTCAGAAAGCCGCGTAGAAAAAAAAAAAAACAATAACGTATTTCACACTTTGATGGTGGAAAGTGCCGTCTTTGTGTGTGTGTGTGTGTGTGTGTGTGTGTGTGTGTGTGTGTGTGGGATGGGGAGCTGGCGGGGAGTGACACAGATCATGATTCATCGATGGTGAGATTTTTATTATTTATTTTTATTTTGTGGGGGGTGTGGGGGGAGATTTTTTTTTGAAAGCGGATTTCAAGATCCCGATCAAGAACCAGGCCACGAGGCTGATATAAAGTCGAGGATGATCCAATTCACGGACTTCCAGCGCTTCATTTAGTGTCGGTGTGCGTGTGGGCTCATCCACGCGTGCGTGTCTTGTGGAAGCAATGTGTGAGGGATGAGATATTGACTCGCTCCCTCCATCACACGTGGTCACAAGTGAGCAAACAAGGTGCGCATCAGTGGGAGGGAAAAAAAAAAAAAACGCGGCCCCCGCAGAACACGGAAGAAGACGCGGCGCTCGAGCTGCCAAGCGTTGACTGTCAGAGATTAAATGAAGATGTCAGCAGCGGTTTAGAACGAGCGCGGAGGTGAAGACGCCATTCACCGACAGAATTGTTTCACACTCGTATCGTTGTCATCGTATCCGTCAGAAGAGCGAGCAGGTGACTCTCATTGACCGCAATGTGTCACCGCTAGCAGATACGGTACCGGAATCAATTCTTAAATAACATCAGATGGACATCATTCAGAATGAATGTCGCAACATTGAGCAGCCTAATCTGATTGAATTGAGATCGATGCCGGCAGTTCCTACCGAAGATGGCATCCGAGCATGTTCAATCTAAACCACAGTCGAGGTCCGTTTGATTTTGATGGTGCAGACCAAGTTCACATTTGAACGCAGCGCCGTTCTTGAGCATTTTCGAGAAAACCGCTGCTCAGTCATTTCAGGTTTGGAAAGATCAACCTGAAGAAAAGGGCCCGGGTGTCAACGGAGAGCATCCGCTCCTCCCGCCCAGGCCAAACTTTGAATTGATGTGGTTTCGCGAGTCCTTTTGTCAGGCACAACAGAAACACGCCTCTCCTCTGATGGACCTGTTTTCCCCGACCGGCTTGGGATTGGTTTACAGCGGGCCCTAAGTACCGTGTAGTTAGTTTCATGTGTCATATAAAATCTGGCCGGGCGCGACGACGCCTGCAACTAAAACCTTAAGTGCATCCACAGGAATCACTCATCGGCTTTGCACTTCCGTCTTAAGGAAGGAGGGGAAATTCAATCACCGCCGTCTTGACACACGCCGAAGCTGCGGCGCGTGCCGCCGCCGCCGCCGCTGAGTTGTCTTGAAGAACGCTCGGCAAACAGGCTCTGATCGGGGCTCTGTCTCGCAACAGCTTCCGTCAGAAAATGCCTACCTCTCAACTGAGTCAACCTGCATCCGCACGGATTGGAATACCCTTGTGAGTCTTGCAAGGCTCAAAATCCGTATTTATCTTTCTAGCGCAGCAGTTTTGTGGACTTTGTTTGAGAAGCATCTTTCTAATTTTGGGGTGTATTATTATTATTATTATTTTTTTTTTGTCAGTCAATTCCAAGGACCTGAAGTAAGGGTTTTATCAAACCAACAAATACAGTCAAACCTCATTACAACCTACTTCGAGGAATAAAGTCAATCTGTACAGTCGTTTGTTGTCGCTATTTCCGATAAAATGGCCGTCAAACACCACGTCTAATCCAATATGAACCTTCATAGATGTAGAATCATGAACATGTAATACAATGTGTCAATTGCAACTTCGTCTCTACAGTATGAAGAAAACGTTCAGTGAGCAACAAATCTGCACAGTCGTTCGTTGTAACTATTTCCGATAAAATGGCCGCCAAACACCACGTCTAATACAACAGTCTCTACAGTATGAAGAAAACGTTCAGTGAGCAACTGAAAAGTGCCTTCTCCAGTTCAAGATGTGCCGCGCCCCGAAGTCGTTGGCCTTGAACTCTGCCATGATTTTGTTGCCAGATTATGAAAATCCTCAACTTTGCCAATTGGTAGTCTCGGTTGAGCTTGGTCCGGGAGACTCCCTTTCCAAAGTGAGAGACAATTTCAGCCTTCGCAGACGGCGAGATTTACTCCCGTTTCCCAGACGTGTTCTGAGACCACATGCGCCGTGGTTCCGGGTCGATCAGTAGCGTTGCTAAGCAACGGAGGGGAATCCTGGGCTGTACATTTTGTTCATAAGCAAGGTCGCGGCGGCAGTTAGCCTCCCATGGTTCGTCGGAACGAAGGCCTTTTCACGATTTTGTGGGAAAAATGTGGTCGTTCTAATGAAGTTGACGTTATAAACGTGTTCGGCGGAAGCAAATTGGGCAAATGGAAAGTGAACAATGTGAAATCTGGACTTTGAAATGTGATAATGGTGAAAACGTTGTAAATGGAGTCCGCTGAAATGAGGTGCGACTTTCTGACAATCCAACAAATGAACAACTGGTTTTCTTTTGTTTATAATCGGCCGTTTTTATGACGTAAATTCCCGTCGTGCGCAGCAACAAACCGCATTTTTTTTTGTCGATAAAGGGTACAGTTTTAAACGCAAATCTGCATTTTTTGGAATGCCTTGGATGGTGTTTTAGCAAGTGGGAAACAAAAAGCACAGGTGGCAGCGATAGAGGCCAGTCCCCCGGCCTTTGTCGCAGAGAGGTGCGTGTCTCGAGTCGTGCTTGTTTCCATATGGCCGACTGTCTTGTTCTCAGCGTAGGCTCCCCCCTGGACCACTTCCTCAAGCGCCCTTTGGGGTGACATTCGTTCCACACCTCTTGCCATATGGACGGTGTTGTTGTTGTTGTTGTTTTTTAGAGATGTCCCCGTTACGTCTTGTGGTTGCTCGTCGGCCCCTTGTGACACATATCGGCCGGTAGATACAGTAGATTGATACCAGGTGGGAATGTTTACAGTTTGAGCTGAATCTGAAAAGTTTCTTTTGCTCTTCACGTTGCGACACGTAAGCACCTTCAGACAGACCTGATTCAATTTGTGGATGTACACACAAGGAATGTGCGAGCACCGATATCAGGTATCGGTCATGGAACGATCCTGGACCTTTTCTTCACAGTGGTTTTGTCTCATCGTGTTCAATGGAATTTTTACACAGTCAAAGTACCAGCGGTATCGGCGCTCGGTATTGGTGAGGACTCCGACGGTGAATAGTCACAATTAAAAAAAAAAAATCAAATACAATCAAATAAAAAGTGACACTCTTCTACGGCTCTATGTATTGGTTTTAATCGGGTGAACCACACGGCAGCGTTCACGGCTGAATTCACCGCAGATGCTGGCCGCGAGCATCTCACTGTCGTCGTGCGTTGACACCAGTGACAATCCTGCCGCGAGTATTTGAGCTCAGTGAAAAAAAAAGGTTCTTAAGTTGCCTGTTTTCCTTCTTTGCCTTTCTGCTTCAGATCCTCAGTCGAAGACTGCCACCCCCACAGTCACCCTCTCTATGGTCACGGCGTTTGCAAGTGGCCGGGATGTGAAGCCGTCTTTGATGATTTCCATTCATTCTTGAAGTAAGTCCAAGGCTCCATTTCCAAGTGTGTGTGGGGGTGTGACCTCGCTTTGGCACATTCTTTTTTTGGGGGGGCTGGGGGGGACACCATCCACACAAATGCACTGTAACAAAAGCTGTTTGTTATTCCTTGAGTGAGTGCCTGGGACAGTCCTCTCTTGACAAGGGTACGGAGCCCGAAACCCCCTTGGAGGACGCCATGGGCCTCTAATTCCTGTGATAAGTGCAGTTCCCATGGCGATGGGGACCATTTTTCCCAAACAAACAACCGTAGGATGTTTATCCGTAGCGGGCCACACTTTAGGCGCACTGCATGTTTGCCCTTGTCATTGGAGCGTGGGGATTTGTTGTTTGTCTTTGACTGCCTTGTCTGCCCGCTGCCCTTTTTCTCTCTTTCTTTTTTCCCCCCCTTGTATGCCTCAGATTTCTTCTTTCATAGTTCCATCGTTTTTTGTTTTTTTTTTTCCTCGGCATTTAATTGTCGACCACTCCATCGCGGCGTTCTCTGACCGCGCACGTTCGTAGCGCTTTATCTTGGACAGAAACACCCGCTTTGAAATTACAACTCCGGGATAGATTAGACCGTGTGCGGCCAGGCGCAGAGCGTTGTTGTGATACATCGCGATCGCCTCGCCTGAGACCCCAGGTTTGCTTATCAACCCGGCGCGCGCCGCGCTCTTGTTAATCCAGCTCATAACAGCGCCGTGGTTACGGAGAAGGATGAAAACATCTGCCTCGTGGCAGCAGATCAATGGCTCACTGTCACCCCGGATTAGTCTCACTTTCAGCAAGATATGACACAATTCCATGATCCCAAAAACAAGCACTCGCACAGTTTCCCCAGCAGACGGGGGGCGAAAGGTGTCACGCGGGGCAGCCTGACAGACGGCCCAAACGTTGATGCTTTGTCAATATTGGAGTCCCCGTTTGATCGTTTGCTTAAATCCGCTCGTATTGCCCCCTCCAGCGCTTGTAACTTTGCGAATTAACATGACGTGTGGTTGTGCCGTTTTACAAAAACAAAAAGCTCGCTTTGTATTTTCACACTTGAGCGTATATTTTGGCTTCGGGGAGGCGCCTTTAAACCGGTTCACTCTTGATTGTATTCGGACATTGCCTCGCCTTTTTTTTGTGGAAGGGAAGGGAATCAAATTCTGGACGCACAGTAGAACTCTCCCTAACAATGTCCGTCAGTGCACTCTGCTTTGTTTTCACAAGTGTTTTTATCATGGCAACATCTTGTTTACTTTAGTTGCCTGCTCCAACTGCTTGGAACACGTTAAGAAAACATTTGTGGGTGAGTCTCCACAAAGCCGCCTTTGTCTCGCAGCAGGCCAGTTTGCGAACAGCTCACCAAGGTGTTAGCGCTCAAACCCCTTAAGCGCTTCCACATGAAGCCAAGCCACTGATAGTGCGGGCCTCTGAAAGGACTCGAAATAATAACAACAACAAACAAAAAAAAAAAGCCCAAATGTATTTATGGAATTGTCGAGGTCTGTGAGTGTCGAGTCAGCAGGACGTACACACTGCGCGACCAGACAGAAGGAAAGGTGAGGAGGACTCCAACGTCAAAGAGATTTCAGCCGCGCGCGCCAACAGTAACAGCTAACGTTGCTCGGAAATGTTGTTTTAAACCGTGTGCGTGTTTATTCTGTCTTTAAGAATACATGACGGACCTCCGTGCGCTATCTTGATAAACACAAGGCACCAAATCCTGTTTTTGTGCTCGACGCGCAGAGGTGCTCGTGGCCCTGTAGGGGCGGGGAAGGGGGGGGCGTGGGGGTTCGGTCGGTCAAAACCCGAGTCAACAGCGGCCTCGCCGTGCGGGTCAGAGCCAGTGAAACACCGCAGTAGTGCTGCGCCGTCTGCGAGATGCAGAGATTCTCAAGAGCAACACGTTGAAAAACCCGCAGCGGATTTCTGAGCGACTCCAATCCCATAACACGTCTCGTCGCTATCCCACGGAAGCGTTCAGTTTTCAAATTCGAATTCCACGATCGGCTTTGGAACAGGAAATCTTGGCTTTCACCTCCCTCCGTGATTGCCGAACGGATCTGCAAACTAAGTGACAGAGAAGAATGGCCGCATGGCGGGGGCGTGTCTTGAGTGACTCGTTTTATTGTTCGGTTTGCATCCCACATTGTCAGCCCGCTTTTAAAAGTGGCTCCATTTGAAGTCCAAAAAGTGACACGCGCCAACATTCATCGGCTCTCTGGCTGTCAATTCCCCCGTCGTCTCCTCTGCTCCCGTGTCCAGACAGTTCTCTCAAGGCTGCATTTGAATATTTCATTTCCTATTAATTATGCACTGCGACTCGCCGTGTCATTAGAAGAAATAAAGTGGAATGTAACAAAGGATGAAAAGAAGCGGGGCATATGTCGCCCATGAAAAAGGGAAATTTCAAAGCCGCTCACGTAGGCTGCCCTTCATTGAAAATGCCGCCCAGGCCAGTTCAATGGAAGTTGAGTTTCCTTCTTTGAAAATGGAAATATACGCAATATACGCAAATGTCGACCAGCTCCGTTTGCAGATTGGCTTCACTTGAATTCAAGTCAGAATGATCCTATTCTTGACAATGGACGTTTAAAAGTGGGTTTAAAAGCACAAACCGCCGCATCATTTCCTTCCAGGTGTCAGTTTATCAGAAGCATAAAAATGTGACGTATCCGATACGAGGGCCGACAACGAGCGGGAGCGTCGCCATGGCGTCACCGCCGACTTTTGATTTGCCGCGAACTGCAGCCAAAAGTGCATTCATCACGCCGGGTGCTTTCCGCACCTTGCAGCCCGTCCGCCGGCGCCGGTGTGTGCGCTCGCTCCCGAGACGAGCCAGCCCGCCGACGGTGACCTACATGGTCACTGAAGATGCGATATAATTTATGATATATATAATATATTGGATCCATTAGTGAGCATAATGAAGTAGTGAAATGAAAGGGTATTTGTGAAATCAGTTCAAACATCCTGCTCGGATTATGATTAAATGATTAATGAAATGCCCCTGTATAAGCATTTTCAAACAGTAATTCATGCGCTGGCTGATAAAATTCCTGCAATCATATTTCCTTCACTCGTGAAGCTTATCTGCTCCATTTTATATGAATCACTGGGAGGGGGTAAAAAAAAAAAAAAAAAAAGCCTTGTCTGGAGCCTGCCGAGCTACTTATTTAGATTAGTTCTTAAAAGTAGAGGCAAGGAGAATATATTTTCCCGTATAAAATGATCACATATAATTATATCCATAACTCAAGTTTGTGATAGCTCCCACGTGCTTCTTCTGTTTGCCAGGTTTTTATTTCAAACATTTCAATGTACTTTAATGACACAAAGAATTTACAGATACGTATGCAAATGCAATTGGAGCGTCGTCCAAATGCCACGGCAAAACCTACAAAAGTTCAGTCACTGCACTTGTCTGCTGTCATTCAAACAGACTTCACACGACTGTTTCTGACATCAGACGACTGAAACAAGCTGCTGCAAGTCAAAGTGACACGTGCATTTTTTTTTTTTTTTTTTTTTTAACATGTGCGTGTGTTGTCCGCTTTTTGTTTTCCAGGCATCTTAACAATGAGCACGCTTTGGATGACAGGAGCACCGCCCAGTGTCGGGTGCAAATGCAGGTCGTACAACAGCTGGAGCTGCAGGTATTGTCCGGGCTTTTGTTTTGCACCAAATATTTATGTCTTCTTCTCCCGACAATGCTTTTGCGCCGAACGCCTCCCTCCCACCCACCCCCACCCCCATCTGACATCAGCCACGGGGTCACCCACAGAGGTCCAATGACATGAATTTGTACAACCGGCAAGGAACCAGTCATTAAAAATGTGTTATGGATGCATGACAGCTAGGACAAGATATATGAAGAGCCCGCAGCTAAGTAGAGAAGATAATTACATTTTGTATATCGCTGGCTTTAAAAGTTATTTATGACTATCTCTTTTGCGCCGCCAATAAAACACAAAAATCTCTCACACGGAGATGATAGAAACCTCAGTGTTGAATTATAACAAGTCATAGACAAAAGAAGCTCATTTCCCTTTGTAAAATATCAGAAATGTTATTTATTACGTTATCTGTTAGGAGCAGTCGTTTTGTAAATTTAGATTTTCTGAAAGGAAATTAAAAAAAAAAAAATGGTGGTAAAATGTCTCCATAAAGATAAGCCATCACTCATGTTGTCTTTTTTTTTAGAGGGACTTTAAACGGACGACTAAGTTAGTGTCCATAGGACAGTGACAGGTTAAAATAGTGAACGTCCACAATGAATAACCTGTACTCATAAAAATCTGAGAAATTGTTTCATTTACTACCAAGGATTCAAAGTGCACATTTTCTTAACCCGTGTCTTATGTCGTGTGTGTGTGTGTGTGTGTGTGTGTGTGTGTGTGTGTGTGTGTGTGTGTGTGTGTGCGTGTGTGTGTGAGGGCTATGTCATTTTGCGGCCTCATTTTATTTCCATTCTGGTTCCATAATGTTCAGATCGATGGAGTCAACATTTATCAGAAGCAAAGTTCTTCTTTTGCTTACGAACATGCAATGTGAGGACGTAGACCGATGACTGAATTACAGATTATCAGGTTTTAAAATGACCTTAACAGGAAAAGATACAACAGATAATGGTATTTGGAATGAGAAAACAAAGCACCGTGCCTGTACTGATTTAAAAAAAAAAAAAAAAAGTCATGTGCTCTCCTCCTTTCCAGCTAGCGAAAGACAAAGAGCGTCTTCAAGCAATGATGACACACCTTCACGTTAAATCGACAGAGCCCAAAGCCACGCCACAGCCGGTGAGCCAGCCCATCATACGTCTCGTGTCCCCCCCCCACCCCCCAACCCCCGCCTTCCTTTGTTTGTCTTAATTGGCATCCGTGTATCCATTCATCTGTCCCTCTGTCTTCTTATTTTATCTGCGACATAAAAACAGCTGTTGTCTCCAGGGAGAGGCGGTCTATATGGTCGGGTCCGCTTCTGCTGACATCCAAGATTCAATTTGGCGTCGGAGATAAAGTGCGCACAAACAGCTTCGTCTCCGTAACGGAATCCAAACTCTGTCCGTTTGCCCTGCCAGATTATTGCTATCGCGGTTATAATGAATGAGTAAAAGCCAAATAATAGACATCCGTATCGCAGTCCTTAAGCATCTTCGAGAGCGTGCGTGGCCGTGCTGTGAAACGACATACCTGGACATGATAATAAATTTACACCAAGTTATACTTCAAATTCATACTGGCTTCAGAATCCATTTGAAATAATCACGAAAAATTGATTTCATTATGAGCAGATGCAAACAATGTATACATATCTATGAATTTGTGTGTGTGTGTTTGTGTGGGCGGGGCTTTTTTATTTTATTTTACCATGACACATTAAATAGTGCTTACAACTCCACATTTCTAAAGCAAGGCGTAAAGTGTAATGTTTATCGTATTGAGACAAGGGCTTAATGCGGCATTTTAAGGCAACGGGCTATTCTGTCTTGTTTTTGAAGGGACCATGTATCAGTCTGACTGACGGCTCTTTTATCACACCAAGAGCCAAAGATCATTGTAGTGCATTGCCTGGATTCAAAAGCCAACACACACGCACACACACACACTCCCAGACATAAATGCACAATACACAAGCAGGAGTCGTGTCTCTCATCACACAGCGCATCTTGGATCATTTATTTACAGTCGCCCATTGATGTGCGCGGGCTCCATGCGCACAGATGAGTGCAGACGTCAAAAGACAACAACAAAAAAGACTGTCAGTTGAAGCGGTCCCCGTGTCACACGCCGATCGCGTGGATCAGAGTGCAAAAAGTGGTCTCTTGACACCGGGACATTTTGTGTATGGAAAGTGGTTGAGGCGGCAGATAGCATCTGGAGTTGGTCTCTCCTCGGGGCCCGCGAGAATGCCTGTGTCACAACTCGACAAGAAGGCTCTCAAGGGCAGCCCGGATTTTGATGCTAATTATTCCACTCCTTTTCCAAAAAGTTGTTCCACTCGCCACCGTCATCTGCTATCAAGTGCTATCGATGCACTCTGATACATACTGGCGCTGGGTGACTGGTGGATTTGGGGAGTTTGAGAAACATGCTTCGCCAAAAAATGTTGAGTTTTTTTGATTAGTTTTTAGAGCCGGTTTGTTCGTTTTTCAAAAATGCTTCATTTTAGTTGGGATTTTATTAGTTTTAGTATTTTCCTTTTTTGTGTGTGTGTGTGTGTGTGTGTGTGTGTGTGTGTGTGTAGGCAAAATTGGGGAGGAAAACGAGCATGGTAAGCATTGTGGAGTAACAAAAAAAAAAACATTTGTCTGACAATCGACAAATTCTGACATCCAATAAGTGCAGTGCATAATGCTGCTGCTTCTAAAGTCCGATGCATCACAACCTTAAGGGCTTCAATGAAGCTAGGATGGTCTTGCTGTCCATCCCTCGTTTTCCAAGTTGCCAACTTCTAAAGTGGATTTGTGGCACGGCGCTTTTTTTTTTTTTTTTTTTTTAATTGGCCGCGGCCAGATGGTGTCACGTTTTAGGCGATGCACCGTAAAAGGACCGCAACTCCCAGGACCTTCCTTCTTCCGTGCTGTGATGCCAAAGCAAATTCGTGCATAGACACCCCCAAAGGCTCATCTATTACATTTCTTGACAAAGACAAAAACGGAGGACATTTTCGCTGGATTTACAGTTAACTTTAGGCAAGGCGGTGCAAGGCTTTATTCATACAGCACATTTCATATGCGGGGACAACTCAATGTGCTTCACACAAGCCAGGACAAAACACCTCCACTTGTCCAACAATTAAGACAGTCAGAATCAAAGCAAAAATAAAAATAAAAAAATGGCCAAAACGCACACTGACGCCATTTTAAACACATAAACAGAAAACTTGAAAAACATTTTAAACTAAAGAGTTCAAAGTAGGTTTCTAAGGTAACTAAAAGAAAACATGAAATTGTTTATTTGACCTACATTTCATTTGTAGGTCTTTTGTTGGTTTTTGTTAGCCAAAACCATTTTTTTTTCTCCTGCTGTTACATATGTTGAAAGTCTGCGGCCGCCATTGAAAAGCAGCCAATTGTAAGTTTGCATTTGGCTCCGCTTAATGCTAACTGATAGCATGCATGTAAACCGTGGCATGAATAGGATTCATTTTATTCTCACAAGATGGATGGCGCCGGGCGCTCAAACCAAACGTGTCGCATTAGCAATGTGTGTGTGTGTGTGCGCGCGCGTGTGCGCCGGTGCTCGGTGTCACTAAGCATCCTCGTCAGAAATCTGACCTTTTACGCCATACATAATTGAGGGAGGGACTTTTTGTTTATTTTCTTTAGCGGCTTTGCCGAGTCAAAGGCAGTCTAATTAGATCACCAATTACCATTTAATTAATTTCAGTCTGAAGTCTCATTTTGTCTGTACGCTGGAGCGAGTCCAAATGGTGAGGCAAACAAAGGCCGAGCTATTACCAGCCCGTCTGGCCTATTGTTGCAAACCTCTCCGTGTTTACGGCCGGGGAATGTGGATGAAACGAGAAACAAAGCCGGGCTAATCCTCAGCAAGACAAGTCAACGTACTATTGATGGTGTTTTGCAAGTGTGATTTATTTTGTCCGGCGTGTGCCGTAGGACTCTCCTCTTGCCGCGCTTTATTTCTTCCCATGCGCAAAAAGGAATATGGCCTTTTTTTGTTTGCTTTTGCTGATAGCATTTTACAGTTGTTATTGTCCGTTAGATTTGCGGCTTCCACTTTTGGGCCGAACTGTCTTTTCGACATCTTTGCGGGTGGAATCCATGCGCCATTTGGGAATAGTTCTTTTTTTCTGCAAAGCGAGGCGATGTATATGTGTCACGGGTTTTCCTGCCAATTAATGGCCGGAGCAAGGGTCGGACTCGAATTTTCCACTCGGCCGCCGCTGCCGGATGGACGCCCGGCACGTGGCTCCCGGCTGCCTCGAGCCTCGCCGTACTTTCTGAGCACTTGCCATAATTAGTTTACCTTGTCGTCATGATTACGTCGAGCCCCGGCGTGCGCACGGGCGGGGCCACGGGCCGCGACTCGCTAACATTACCGGGCTGTCTTCCACGGGTCGAATGAAAGTGGTCGGTCTGAAGCAGAAGTCGTTCATCATCAGATCGTTCCCCGTCAGCAGCGTTCAGATCTCGGAATATCGTTTCGTCTTGTAATTAGCCAAAAACGCAATCTTGAGAAGGACACGGCTGCGTTTCGCCTTCCCGTGCGGCGAGCATTCCAGCGTCGTCCCGGTGAACAGGATGAGATGGGGCGTGTTTTCAAAAGAGACAAAAGATTAAACAAACAGGCCGAAACAGGAAGGTGGAACTGGCTGCCGACCGAGGAGAAGAGTCATGATATTGCTGTCACTTTTTCCAGGCATTCGATGCTTCGGGTTCATCTTTGTGGCGAAGAAGGAAAGCGTTGACCGAAGGGGCGAACTGAGCTCACATCGGTTTGCTTTTGTTTTGTTCCATTTGCCCGTAGCTCAACTTGGTGTCCAACATTACATTGTCAAAGTCCAACCCTCCCGAAGCCTCTCCTCCACTGAGCCTGCCCCAGACCCCGACCACACCCACGGCGCCGCTCACGCCCCTGTCACAGACTCACTCCGTCATCACAGCCAACAACCTCCACAGCATGGGCCCCATGCGACGGCGTTACTCGGAAAAATACAACATGCCCATCTCCCCAGGTACCCGAACATGCTCTTTTGTTTTTCTTGACACGGTCTGGCTCTGCCTTGTTTCAAAGTTGTCGTTCAAACCAGTGTAATGATGCTCATCATGTATGTTACTACACCAGCTTCTTTTTTTTTTTTTCTGTCATTGCAGATCTCAGTCAGAACAAAGAATTTTACATGAACGCAGATGTTAGACCGCCATTCACGTACGCCTCATTAATAAGACAGGTAATGTTCTGCTTGCGCCGGTATATGGAACTCGATCTACTTACCGTTCATTTTGCGCATTCAAGCAGGAGTCGATGCAAAGAGATGAATCTGATTTGGTGTGAATTTTAAAAAAAACAACAACAACTTGGCTTAGGTGCAGTTGCTGGCTTCACCGGAATGACCCAAGTTGTCGATTTTTGGAACTCAGTAAGATGTTGATTTGTCTTCCAATCCCGCTTAAAATTGCATCGCTTGAAACATTCACAAATGTGTTTGAAATGTGGTGGTCTCCAACCACTCCTTGACCTGTTGCCAACAGCGTGCGAAAGATTTTCAGGTTGGCAAAGGCGCAATTTAACACTTGCCGTTTGGAATATTTGTCAAAACGCGATTCACCATCTCACGCGCGCTCCCTGTAACGGCGAACGCACGGTTTAGCGCTCGCTCTTCGGGCTCCTCGCTGAAGTCAGTCGGTCGGGGGCCTCGGTGTCTCGAGTAATTTCAATTCGGCTATTGAGGGAGCGTTTGAGTTTGTCTTTCTTTCTTGTTCAATTTGACTGGATGTAGACTCGACTGATCAGTCAGCCTCAAATGACTGCGCGCAAACGAGGTTCCCCAAACATTTCACGTCATTTGCATTTCGGCGATTATAAGCAAATTCATTTCACACAACGGTGGGGATGAACCTGTTTTACGAATGCCACTCAATTATCGCTCGCTTGCAGTAATCTGGGATCTCGGGAATTAATCTGAGCTGGCCGTAATTGCCGGCCCTGTAATCTGCCTGAGAAATGTTTTTGCTTGCCCTTCGCGGACACTCACAAAAGAAAATGTATTCAAATCTGCCATTTGAATGAAAAATGGAGGGAGGGCTGGGAGTAGGGATGGGGGGGGGTGACATAAACAGCCAGGACGCTCCGCACAGTCGCTCCTGCTCTCTGTTTTTCTTGCACGAACACACGCAAAACCTGCCGGCTTCTTGTGATTTATTTATCACTTTTGTGAAGGAAGCGACATTTGAAATATTTGTTTCCTCATCCAGGCGATCCTCGAATCTCCAGAAAAGCAGCTAACACTAAACGAAATCTACAACTGGTTCACACGAATGTTTGCATACTTTCGCCGCAACGCGGCAACGTGGAAGGTAAGGTTCCCGTTTGTCCCTTGGCTTAAGCGACGTGTAGCGGACATGCAGCGACAATGAGGTCGTGTCCAAGAATGATTTCTTTACGAACCGTCGTGACTTTGGCCAAATGCATGATAATAACCTCCTTATTCTGTTTCGATGAACCGTAAACAATGTGCCTGTAATTTGTCGGGATGTTCAGATGGTAGGTGGCTTCGCTCCACTTTCCACCAAACCGCAAATGAGCTCACACACGCTCAATCCAAAACAAAACAAACAATTTAAAAAGAAGACATGAGCAAGAAAAAAAAAAAAGTAAAATATGAGTGGAAAAGGCAAATTAGGAACTGAAAGCCTCTTCTAAATCCTTGGTGATCCGTCACGTGCCGCTGGATGCGACTCTCTCTATGCACACACACACACACACACACACACACACACACACACACACACACACACTCACTCTCTCTCTTTTCCAACGGCCTTATTCTCCACGAGATAAGTAGACTGTATTCCACTACTCTCGCGCTAAACTCCGTTCCAACGCCGATAGCAAAGTTAGCTTTCAAACAGCAGGATGTATTTATTGGTCTTGTCGTATTTTCAGCCGTTTTTTTTTTTTTTTTAATGGAAACGAGCCATGTAAAAATCATGAAGCATGACCACTGAAGGGAAAAAGTGGGGGGTGGCCCGTGTCCATGGGACCCATTTGAAAACACTGACAAGGTGAAAAACCAAATGGACATTGTCGGGGAGTTTGGCAGTCGAAATAGAGTTTGCGCAAAAAGAAGATTCAGATTCAGATTCATAAAACTTTATTCATCCCCATGGGGTAATTTGGACTTATTAAAGACTATCCAAGTCGTGCATGTTGCAGAGATATGAGTGTAAACTTTTTTCTTTTTTTGGAGTGTAAACTTTTTTTTTTCCACCTTCAACAATCCATCTGATTTTGGTCTGCGGAAGATGTGTGGAATCACACCTATTTTTCCTCTGAGTTTCAGAAAGACAGCCGTGACATTGACATTGATTACTGCGGCGGATCATGAATGTTTTTATTTCAGCCCGAACTGTATAATTCCCATCTCTATTATTTTACCGCCCAGTCTTACTGAAATCAAAGACCGTATGCTGCATATCTTTTTTTTTTTTTTTTTGCAATGAAATGTTCCTCATGCAGAGATGTTCACTGATAGAACCTTTTTTTTTTCTCTCTTTCTTTTTACACAACTGCAGAATGCAGTCCGGCATAATCTTAGTCTACACAAGTGTTTTGTGCGAGTAGAAAACGTAAAAGGGGCTGTGTGGACAGTGGACGAAATAGAGTTCCAAAAGAGACGGCCCCAAAAGATCAGTGGGTAGGTTTGCTCCTTTGAGTTGCCCGATGGGAAGAGGCTGCCGCTACTCCATCTCACTGTCTGTGTGCCACATCGTCCAAAGTCCCCGCTTGCTTTGGCGCGCCTCCCCTCCATGCTCTCGGAAGGCTTTTGGTGATGCCCCATAACCCGCGATGGCTTTGGCTGATTTTCATTGTGATCCTCACCCTCTGCCCTCCTCCCTTGTGTTTTGTGTGTCCATGTGTGTCTGTCCGTCATCCGTGTCGTCGCACACCGCATGGGCATCTGGCTGCCCCCACCCCCCCAACCCTCCCCCCCCCGCCGGTTCGCTTTCCCAGGGTGCCATTCGCACCAACCTTTCGCTGCATAAGTGCTTTGTGAGAGTAGAGGATGAGTTTGGGTCCTACTGGACCGTTGATGAGGAGGAGTTTAAGCGCGGCCGACACGTGCAGCGAGGCCGCCCTCGGAAATGCGCCCTCGATGAGAACTTTGACGAGCTGCTTGTACAGTAAGCCCTTCCGCCTGAGCCAAAGCCTGGCATACACGCCCAACCCCCACCCATGCATGCCACCCCCCCCTCCTCCCCCATCAGTGTTGCTGTGATGCATTGATCCATCGTGCTTTTTGTCTTCCAATTTATTCTCGCTTCCCACACACTTCACCATGTTGAAAGATACCTTGTCGTACCGTCACGCCTTCATATTGTCATTGCTAGACCAGTAAGTGCATTTTGGCTCTCATGCCAAGTGCATTGATTTCTTATTAGCAAATATGATACCGCGGTTGAGAAACGCACGCGAGGTGAGATGCAAGTCGGTGGCCCTAATCCAATTTCTGTTTGCAGAAGTCCGGCCTTGGTGAAGAATATTCATACAAGCTTGGGCTACGGGCCGACCCTCTCCGCCGCATTCCAGGTGAAAAAGAGAATTTCAAACGCGCCTCTGGGAAGTCGGGCCGATAAGGAAATCAGATATAGCCCCGCCAGCTCGATTTTCACAGTCACCCGAAGTCACGGCGAGCCGTATGTGTATGAAACGAGTGACGGGCGACTGAGTATGCGCTGACAACTTTCTTCCGTTCCCCGTTTTAATGCCCGGGGGGGGGGGCCTGCCTGCATTTCAGGCTTCGATGGCAGAGAACAACATACCTCTATACACAACTGCTTCCATTGGAAGTCCCACCTTCAACTCCTTGGCGAACGCCATCCGTGAAGAGATGAACGGAGCCATGGACCACGGAAACAGCAACGGCAGCGACAGCAGCCCCGGACGCTCGCCGCTGCCAGCTATGTGAGTGGCAGATACCGTCCGAGGCGGAAAACGTGTCGCATCTTCCGTTCCGGGCCTGCTTTCTGTGAACATAAACGATCGGGATGGGCAATGTGTGGGAAGACAACAAATCTACAAATGATGCAGCTTTGTGGGCGGGGTCATGACCTTCTGGCTGGCCTCCCACTGGGAAAGGGAACGGCGCCTTTGACATGTTTCTTTGTCCAGACCAACCGGGAAGAAAAGGCCGGAGCCTCTCTGCGATTTGAACAAGCCATTTAGAAAGGTTTCTTCCTGCGACTTTAAATGAGCCCAAATCCAAATTGTGTAAACACTCTCCAAATGACAGAGCGGCCAAGTGAGCTAACAGTTGGCTCGGACGCGGTGAAACGCGAGCCGCGACACATGAAAACGGCGTGGAGGAGCTGCCTAAAGAAAAACAACACGAAAGCAAAATTAGTCTGGAGGACATGATTCAAAGCTCTTGTGTAGGAAAGTCGCGGTTGGCCTGCGACCGCAGCCGCCAATTCACTTGTTGAGTAGGAGTGTCTGCTAAGTTGTTTGAAGCTTAAAATAATACGGCGCAATGCATGCTTTCCAGATGTGAGCGCAGACCGTTCGCTCGTGTGCTCCGCGGGAAGACTCGGGGATGGCCTCCCGAAATTCTGCCTGCTAAAAAAAAAAAAAAAAAAGGTGTAGCAACAAAGCTCAGGGCCAACTAGAGGAAAGTGCCATCCCTTATCACCGCGAACATACTGTAGCTGTGAGCATGGCTGTGGAACAGGAAAGGCAGAGACAGGATGGGTGTGCTGGCCTCAAGGCAGCCTGCTTCTCCCTTCTGCTTCTCTGCGTCTCGCTTGAGGCTCACACTCGCACTCTTTTCTTTTTTTTTCTTTTTTTTTTTTTTTTCCATAATTAAGTGTATATGCTTTGTGCCAAGGCGAAACTTGTTGAATCGGTTTTCTTTCGCGTTTTATCATATCCACATAAAACTTGGTTTGGCATTTGCAGTCGTACTCACATTACGTTTGCTGAATACAAATATGTAGCTTTTTTTTTTTTTTTTTTTTTTTTTCCATTTCTTTGGCAGTTGTAGGCAAAGCAACGTCATTTATGCAGCACATTTCATCCACAGGGCAACGCCATGTGCTTCTCGCAAGCAAAGGCAAAACACCGAAAAAGATTGACAAACAGAATAGACGAAGACAAAGCAAAGAGAACAAATGTGGCTTTTTAAAATGACTAACAGAGCCTCCATGGACAAACAAAAGGTTGAAAGACTTTTAAAAACAAAAGAAAGATATACAGTGGAATTGATTTTTAAAATTCATCATACTGGAGAAAAAAAATGGTGTGTTGAAGTTACTCCCCTTCAATTTGTGACGTAGTTGCACAAAATAAAATCATCTGGATCTGGACACATTGTTTGAGGAGATGGAGAGTCTACTTAAAAAAAAATTGTCTGGATCAGATGATTTAATTTCATGCTACCACTTAACAAACGGGAGTAAAGTCAACAATACCTTTTTTTCAGGGTTAGAGGCGTTTCTGTTCCGTTTGGGTGAAGCATCACAGCAAAATGGCGCTTCACCACGTTTGCTTTGAAAACTGCGCATCACGAATTCGACCCGAGTCTGCTGAGCCGTTCTTACGCAATGAGCATTTCCTTCGTGTCTTCGGGACCCAAACCATTCAGCGATTTACAGTCCAGGAGCAGAGCTTTCAAATTTACAATAAACAAACACCCATCCGTCATGCGAGAACCAATCTCCGTTTATTTTCTCGGTTCACTGCAAAAACAGGAACAACGAAATCCTATGCTCCACGGCAGAGGCGATTGTTCAGCCAAGATGTGAAATATCACCGCCGCTTATAGTGCCCAAATGAGCATCAGGTATCCAGAGAAGGCTAAAGACAAGCCAAGTGTTGAATCGGCACGCTGTTCAATGGGCTCGTGATAACAATTTCATGTTTGCCTTGCGGCCGCGGCCTCGCGCCTCAGGCGGCGGCAGCAGCACTTGTGGGGTTACTTTGATGTGAAAATGATCGAAAAGCTGACTTCACTTCCCCCCGCCTGTATTTTATTTTTTCCACATTTGCAACAAGATATGTCAGCTCATTAGCATACGGTGCGATTGCGATTGTGGCGCGTGGGCTTGAAGAAAAGAAGCGCGTGCCGGTTCGTCCCTTGTCAGTGCGGCGAAATGAGCCTGGCGCTCGCCGGTGACGCCGCTCCGCCTCTACAACAGCGGCCCGGCACCGCAGGTTAGCGCGCACCCGCAGCTGCCGCTAATTTTTTTTTTCCTGCTTTCTGCCACAGCTCACCGTCTCCCCTCGCGCTCTCTTCCTGCTCTGTTTGCGTAATGAGAAATTTGGCACAGCTCATCTCCTCAGTGGCTCTTTTGCCCAGACTGTGAGCTGAGGGGGGGGGTGGCGGCTCATGTTTTTGCCTTGTTTACAAGTGACAGCGTTATTATTCTCCTAAGGGCCCCGGTTTCTTATCGCCGAGTTGTGCCGAGCGTGCGGCTGCTCCCTTCGCCCGCCTTCCCTGCCAGCGCTTTTCTTCCCTTATTGACACTTGCTTGAAAATATGCATTAATTGCGGGGTTTAAAGCGCGCGCGGCGCTGTCTGAGCGCTCTGTTTGCTTGAAGTTGATTAATGATAGAAGCCGGCTCGGGGTCATCCTCGGGAGACCCGTCTCGCTGGTTGTGCATGTTAACGAGCAGGAAGGGGGGAACGCGGAGCGCGCCGCTGATCCGCCGCCACCGGAAGGCTGACAACGGCAGCCCACTCACTCGGCAGAGTCCATTCTCTCCCGTGGCCGTCTCGCGTGGTTAATCTTCCTCATTTATCAATTCTAAGTGAATACCCTGTTCTCGGTCGCCGTGAAAATGAAAGAGCGCGGAGCCGCGCCCGCATCGGAATACCTCAGAAGAAAGCTGAAATTATCATTGGCTCCAGGAGGGCTCCCCCGAAGATGGCGGGCGTTTTGTTTCCCTTCTTTACAGTCGGTGTGAAAGCTTCCGCAAAAGAGCGAAGTGCATTTTGTCATTTTGGTCCGCTCTGCGCTCTTCCAGGCACCACACCAGCATCAAAGAGGAACCACTGGACCCCGAGGACCACGACGGACCGCTCTCCCTGGTTACGACCGTCAACCACAGTCCCGATTTCGACCACCACAGAGATTACGACGACGACGACGACGACCAGGGCCATGACGACATGCTGTGAAGTTTGGCGCATCCGTCCGGGAGACAAACAATGAACAGCAAATCTCAGACGCCGATGGCCACCGTCGCCAAGTATCTTTTGAGTAGTGCCATATAAAAAATAAATAAATAAATAAAAAAAAACACATCGCAACACATAAAACTTTTCCTCCCCGGTCACTTTTTACTTTGGATCGGCGTCAAAAACGACGTTGATTTCGACTTTTGAAGACGGACGAATGGGCTCGGTACGTTGGCGACGCGCTCGCCTCACAGGTGAGAGGCCACAGAAGGGGACAAGAGACCCTCTCCACGCAGCCAGGATGGCGGACCGTGACAGGGTTACATCTACACCCCCCCACTCCCATCCCCACAACATGCCCGTCTCACGGCACATATTTTGACAGAGACCAAGTGACTGACTGACGTGTCATTTCGGGGGGGGTGCTTTCACTGCCTTCAATACATCGCAACGAGTCCATCTACTGTGAGAGAGGTTTGTTTGTTTTTTTCTCGCTTGGGGGACAGTTTGATCAACACGATGTCTTTCCATCAGCCAATGCTGTTCTTGATGTTGTCTTTTTTTTTCTTTTTTTTTTTGTCTTTTCTCGAAACTCATCAGACCTCATGTCCATGCTGTGGAGATTCTGCGTGTGTGTTCTGCACTTGATGATGAATGTTTATGATTTCCTCTGATGTTCTTTCGAAGAAAAAAAAAAAAAACACGTAAGAAGCAGAATGTCTGACACGGTGTATCATTTTTTTTTTTTATCATTTAAAGAAGAAAAATTGAAGCCTGAGCGTTTCCCCCTTTGACCGCCCCCCTTTCATGAAGTCCACCAGCGAGGCAGCATTCTGATGATGAAGGCGCTCTCTATGCATCAATGAAGTTTCATTGAACCTTTGAATACATGAGTGCAAAATTACACCGGTTCGGACGCATCCTTATGATGTTTCACTTTCAAAATGGCCGAGCACGTTGAGCCGCAAGGCAGTTTCTGATCACTTTCAAGCACCGGGCAGTTTCGTCGGGGGGGGGGGGGGGGGGGGGGGGAAGGAAAATGAAAACGGCAGGTGTGCCACCGGGCAGATCAAGATTCAGACTCATTCCGGAACACGTTTGCCAAGTGGATTTTTCCACTCGGCAATTTCTAACTTGGGTCCATCTTAAAGATAAAGATTCATTCCCTGTTTTGTTCCGTGTCGAGGCATGACTCGTTTGACCTGAGCGCAAGTCCACAGCACTTGAAATGTTTTCTTTCATTGAAGGGAAAAAGGGTCTGAAACATTCCGGTTTTTGTACCTCGGTGAGGAAGGTCTGAAGACACGCGTTTGAGATGGCGGTCTTATCTACTCGGTGAAATTCGAAACGCGGGCCAACCACTTTTGAATTTGTTCTTGTTTATTCCCGGTAGAATTGCAAGCGGTATTTATTTGGCGGTTGGGAAATGCTGAGTGCTCAATAAAAATTGTGTTGCGAAGCGACCAAAGAGATACCGTGCAACAAAATCACCAACCGGTGGAACGCGGCTCCTCCTTCCAGTTTCCGTTCCCATTGGGGTGTCCGCTGCGATGGAGTTTGGGGATGAAATCGAGCGAAAGGCTCCTCACGTTGCTGTTGCGCAATCAAGAGAGGCGTCACGAAAACGGCTGCGGCAGACACATATACACTCGGAAAAAAAAACAAAAAAAAACGAGGAGGCGGCTCTGACCATCTATTGCGACCAAATTACGGAGATTTTTATTCTTGAGAAGTGAGCGGAAGAGGCGATAAAGCGAGTCATGAAAAAAATTGATATTCCAGGGAATGGAGGGAAAATTTTAAAAAAAAGCTGTGAGACCAATGTTGGAAGGGTTCTTTCTGTCAAGCGGGCGGGCCGCACGATGTTTCCTTCATGGATCCCCTCGTCATGTCTATCATTTTTGAATGATTGCATGCCTGTTTTGAGATGTTTTTGCATCCTGACTGGGTTCCAGTGTACCCCGAACATTGACTTTATTGATTGTTTTACGTTTCTGTATTACTTTTTATATTAAAAAAAAAAAAAAAGAAACGCACTCCTGTCAACTATTAAGTACAAGGTACTTTGTGACAGTTACTGTTATCGATTACGCAACTGGAAAAAAAAAAAAAGTTTTGCGTTGAATTTACTCCATTTTATTTTGTTGCAAGTTGTTGCACGAAATGAAATCGTCTGGATCCAGGTACGTATTTGAAGCGGACTGCACATCTGCGGTCTGGATCCAGACGGTTTTATTTTGTACAGACGCTCGAGGACAGAAAATGGATTAGATTCAACACACGTTTTTTTTTTTTTTGTTTTTTTTCCCAGCGTACCTTTAATGCTCAAACGAGGCAAGTTCCCCAATCTGTGGGAGGGGTCAGGACCAGTCTGACAGATCGTGACAACGGGGTCAGACTTGCCCGCCAATCTCGATTGTTTTCTGTTGAAAACAGGAAAGGACGACACGAGAACGTTCTCAGCGTGTGTAGCTTGACGTTTCTAAAGATGACAACATGAGAAAGCAATCGATGGGAAATGATTCGTTGAGTTTGACTCCGTTGTCTGACATGACATGTTCAGTCTGATCCCGTCGAAACAAAATGGAGAAAATCAATGGAGCTCATTTAGGTTTGTGTCAGTTGAGATCTCATCTTGCACCTCGCCTCTCTCGAAAGGATACATTTGCGCCGTTGCTTCATCCCGACGACTTTGTATCGGCCGTGCGGAAAAACTGCTGTACGTATTTGGGATATCAAACTGCGCTGCACAAAAAAGTCAGAGAAAATCGTCAAGGCAGATGTGGGGAGCAGGTGGGGGAGGGAATCTTGTCCGCCATTTTGGATTTTCAACTGTAATACGAGTTTTCTCCCTTTTTATTTCTTTGACTTTAACATTTTTGTACAGACGCTGTCCCTTTTTTTTTTTTTCTGTTTTTGATACTTCATTTTGATGGTCTCTCCACTGCCTTCTGCGCTGAAGGCGGCCGCGCAGCCGTACGTCCTCTCGAAGACGGTGATGTGTGGCATGACAAAATCGCGGCTTGCAGGGAAGGGCCTTCAGGTTGAAGCGGTCCGTCCAAATCCAAGGCTGCATCACACTCATCATATTTTTGATGGGGCTCATAGGAAAAAGACAAATAGGCGGTGTCCAGACGTAAAAGGTGGAAAGACTATTGTTACAGACTTGTCTTCTTTGTTTTGGGGTTTTATTTTCCAAGAAAAAAAAAAAAATCATCAGCGGTGCATCCCTGAGTCGCCCTTCTCATCTTTTTTTTTCAGATTGAAGGTTTCATGATTGGTTGGACAGAGGTCACCGCTCTTTGTCAGCTTGTCTTGTCGCCTCACTCTGAGCTAAGAAGCCATTATTATTATTTTTTTTTTTTTGCCATCCCCCGTCAGCCATTCGGCCCCCTGCAATTGCCTTTTGTGCAGAGGGCGGCTGGCGGGAGGGGCCTCGTTCTCATCTTGCAGTCGTGCGTCTTTAATTTATTTGATGGTGAACCATGTCTTTTCCTTGTTTTTTTTTTGTTTTTTTTTTGTTTTTTTAATAGAGACATATTTTTGCGCCTCTCTTCATGAGTGCGTCACCGCCTCATTCCTTGTCTTAACTGATGCAGACTCTGTTGTCGTCAGTGCCAACTACTGACGTGAGCGTTCTAAACATGCAATAAAATGCTGGTTGCTCTTAGTCTGTTTCTTCTCATTTTATGTTTGTCTGCACCGGGTTTTCAGTTCACGGACACAAACTTGTTGTAATAGTGACATAGACTGCCAGGGGCACACAAAAAAAAAATCTTTCAGGAGTGATCTTTATCCTCCAAATGGTGCCTACACAGGCATGCAAAAGATATCACAAGAATAAATATTTAGTTTTGTATTTGGGGGGGGGGGGGTATGAATATGATTCAGTCAGGAAGCCTTACAAAAAAAAAAAGAAATAATAATAAACTAGCAGCGTGTGTTTTCCCGAGACCCGCCAGGATAAATGCCACTGGCCAGTCTGAAAGTAATGCACAAACTCATGATAAAGAATACAAGAATCCAGAATTTATCATGACAAACATGCGCCTGATTGATGATGACGAATCTGGAATTCCAGCGTGACAATCGGCAAAATGAGCATCTGTCCGATTTCGGCAAACCTGATCTGCGCCAAGGTGCATCGGTATTATCTCACGCAGGTCCACAGGCGAAAGCGTTTATTGAACCGGAAGGTTTGACAGTTGCCGATGCGCCCGCGGTTACAGGAGGACCCGAAATATCACGGTTGTGCCACCAGGTTGAAGTTGGCCACTATTATTTGCGTTTGTCATCGCAACTCCCGATCTCTGCCGCAACATGAAATAATTTCACCATGAAAACGAGGCACTTTTTCCCAACAGCAATTTCGGTCACGGCATTTGATAAGTTGTAAATTGTGGCGGCGTAAAAAAGTGCGGGAAGATTAGCGTGTGCGTCTTGGTGAGCGCGAGCGCTAGCTAATGCCGATGACCAAGACTTATAGAAGACGGTATTACGAGCGAGGCGGCGCAGGTCACGCTTGGCCACTAAACAGGAGGCAAAGATCAAGTGGAAGCACTTTTCATCTTGTGAAACAAGCAATTACAAACACTTGCATTGATTTGTTCAAAAGCTTTAGGTGACATAAATTGTTTCTTGCTTAGCTTAGAGCGCCAACACATAAATGTCAAGGGATTCATTCATCAGGGCTTTTGAGCAGGACGATTGAGTGGTGGGGGGGATAAAATAAATCAAATGCCGAGCTCCATCGTCACAGTACGTGCTGCACGATTAGGCTTCCACGGTTGACCACAGTTTGACTCGCCGCTGGATCCAACAAGAGTAAAGACAAATTGCAAATTGGAAAAGTTGCTCTGAGTGATTGTATCAAATAATAGGAATAAATACACAAATCAACAAAACATTTTATAAAAAGACACATTGGAGAAACACATTACAGAACGGCAAAATAAAACAGCTGATGATATACTGACAGACAAACCTAAGCCTCCTTTGAAACCTTGACCCTCGTTTTTAAACCCTACTTGGAAACCCCCAACCCGAGTTTCAAACCCTACTTTGAAGCCCAAACCCTGCTTTAAAGCCCTACTGTGAATCCTGACTTTGTGGCGTGGCAATGAACCGCTCATTGCCGCAGTGTTTGCTTTTCACGGTTTGCTGTAAAAAAAAAAATGTGTTTATGAAGACGGGCTGCGGGGCCCTGCCGCGCATGTCATTACATTCCAATTATTTGTCCGTCTCCGATATTGTAAAGCGGTACTTAGCCCATCAGTTAAATTGACACAGTGCACGGCTTGGTTTACTCTGTAATTAAAATGCGTCGCGTTAATTAGATGATGAGCACTTTATTCCGGAGCTCCCGTGTTTGGGCTCCTCTGCGGCTCGCCGTTTGGATCACGAGTTGCCAGACGCTTCGCTAATCAGCCCTTGTTTTCTTTCAATTACCACCTGCTGTTCAAAAAGGCACGCATCGCTGCCCCCCGCCCCGGCGCGCGCACACGCGCACACAACCGTGCGGCCGGGCCGCAGACAACATTCAGTAATTTACCGGCCGGCCAAGTCGCGGGCAGGATTCGAAGGCGCAGGGCAGGTCTCAAAGCGAGTTCAGGCAATTAAAAAAAAAAAAAAAAGAGAACCAAAGGAAGATGAAAGTCTAAAGGTGCTTATCACATCAGTTAGCCGAGATGGGCGCGTTTGTGTGTGTGTGTGTGTGTGTGTGTGTGTGTGTGTGTGTGTGTGTGTGTGTGTGTGTGTGTGTGTGTGTGTAAGCGGGGATAATTACCCTCATCGTCTCTGCGCTCGCCAGCTGAGGGTGAACAGTCGGCAGCTGTTGCTTCCAACCATGACACCGCAACATGAAGGCGACAGATTCTAATGTGATGACACATGACGCCTTAGAAAGCCAATCCTTTCCACAAGCTTGGCCGACTAGATTGGTTCTTCCCCCCCCCAAACATCAGCCACCTTTGAAATAGCCGGCCCAATGCAGCAAGGGTTGCAAAGGAGGCCACGAAATGACCAAGTGAGCTGGAGGTGGCCAACTCGAGGCCTTGAAATTTTCAGTCAGGGTTTCCGGAGGAGGGAAACCTCTCGAGGGCAAGACGTGGTCGAGCTGAGAGCATGCCCGAGTACCTTTTGGGGTCACGATGAAGCTCCTGCGCGGGTGTGCCGAAGTTCAGGTGGGTCCCCTGTGTGCCTTCGTCTCAACGAGCGCCAGAGCTGCGGCAGCCGACGTTTGCGCAAGCGACGTTGGGCTTGAATTTTTGATGAGATGCAAAACAACAGGAATAATAGCATCCCCGTCCCGTCACTTTGTGTCAGTGTGAATGAACGTACGTCGAGCGGACCGAAACACATCGGGGGGGGGGATATGAACAACTGCGATAAGACGCGGGAACTAAAGTGAGCAAAGCCGCTGATTCGATGTTTGCTTTTGTTTTGTGGCGCAATGGAGCCACACGACGCTGCAGAAAGAAACCATTCGGAGGTGGGGGGTTTTATCGAGGCTCGTTCAAGGTCGCAGAGATGCTCGCCATCCATTTTAATGGTCGCAAACCATTTTTCTGGCCTCAAGGAAATTTTGAAGATGTTTAAAACTTCTAGGTGGCATAGAAGCATACGCCGACACACACACATATAAATGGATGTCGATATTGGTTGTGGTGGTCCAGCGGCTAGCGCGTCGGCCTCACAGTGCAGAGGTCATGGGTTCAATTCCAGCTCCGGCCTCCCTGTGTGGAGTTTGTATGTTCTTCCCGGGCCTGCGCGGGTTTTCTCCGGGTACTCCGGTTTTCTCCCACATTCCAAAAACACGCATGGCAGGCTGATTGAACGCTCCACATTTGTCCCTCGGTGTGAGTGTGAGCACGGATGGTTGTTCGTTTCTGTGTGCCCTGCGATTGGCTGGCAACCGGTTCAGGGTGTCCCCCGCCTACTGCCCGAAGACGGCTGGGATAGGCTCCAGCACCCCCTTGTGAGGATTAAGCGGATCGGAAAATGGATGGATGGATATATTGATTGTCTGTATTTCATTCTCTGAATCCCATGTGAGGTTTTTTTTCCTCCCCCTCTGAATTGAATCCTATTTTTCATTACGAAAAAAGAAAGAAAAAAAAAAGAAAGAAACAACGGAGCGAGCTATCTTTGCAGGCTGTCCTGAGCAGTGTTTACCTGCAGTGCAGCTTGATGAAGGAAGCTTCGGCTTTTACACCGATGCCCCTGCTAATCTATATGATTGGCATGCTAATTTCTCCGATGCTGCCATTCAAAACACAAACATGAAATGTTGGTTTTAGTACGGGGAGACCTGGTAGAGTGAATTTCAAGGGCTTATTCAAATATTTCATTAAAATGTAAATTTTCCACAAGGCCGTATGGCTAGCTGTGCACAAGGCATGACTTGCCAAGTTATGAACTTATAACTGCATTTCTCTTTCCGACGTCAATTAATCGGGGGGTGGGGGTGGGCGGGGGTGTTGTTGCGCTCGCCTTGTTTCATCAACGCCGACAAATACATCGTATGCAACAAGAACTTGGCGGACTCTCTTGACTGGTGACAAAGGAAAAGACGAGGAGAGATCAGTTCGGCGGGGCACTGAGTGGATTTCGCTTTGTCCAGCGTTTATGCAGCCGGGGGGACTTTCTGGGCGCTGTGAGCGTTAGGCGAGGGGTGCCCGGCGTTTTTTTTAGTTTCACACGGGCCCTTTTGTAAGCTGTCCGAGGATGGGCGGCAGAAAACACACCATGTCAACACTCTGCGTTGCTGTACTGCAGATTTTTCAGGTGTCTTAACTTCACTGGAGGTTTTATGTTTCTGACCACTTCCGATTTTCATTCACACATTTGAAAAGAGATGTCTGTACTCTCTATTCCTTGTCAAAATAAGCCTGTTGAGTTTTTCAAACTAAATTTATCTGGATTTAGACATTTTCATCAGTAGATGTGTCGTCTACTTACAGAAGGTGTCTGGATCCAGGAGATTTTAGTTGGTGCAACCACTTGATGCAATAAAACTCAATAGACCATTTCAAAAAAAAAAAAAAAAAAATTCAGTGACCAACACAATGAATGAAGACGAGTTTTGGTGGTGACGAGCTCGAACGTTCGTGGTCTGTTTTTCAGAGGGGTAGGGTTTTTTTTTTTTTGGTTTGTTTTTTTTTGGGGGGGGGGGGTCAAAAATAATTATGAACCGGTTTGACCAAGAAGGAAATTAAACAGCAAGAAATGCTCACCAAAAAGTGAGACAGAACTGCAGCAGATACAATCGAAAACTCGGCGATAGAGTGAAGCTAGAATAAGCAAAGCGCTTAGCATCGGAACACTGGATTTACTTTTCCCAATTGTCATGAAGTACTTTTTGGAGTCTGCCCTTTCTGATATTTTCATTGTGTCCAAAAGTCGAATGGGTGCTTTGACCGGAATGAATCATGACATGCGTTTTTTTTTTTTGCCCATGTGGCTTCTCCTATTGACTGGGAATCCTGTTCCGGCAGACTCGGGGTGATAGACGGGGTCCACTCGGCACTAAGAGTACTGACGGATCGGGACAAACAACCACTTTGTCGTTTTTACACAACGTGGAGGCTTGAGCGAAACGGCGGTGAGACGCCTTTTGGAACACTTCCCACGAGCTCGCGGATGTGAATATTGCGGGCTTCTATTGACTTTTTGCGTCTCGCGCTTGACAACATGCCGGCACGCACGACAAGCCCTGGAGGCTTCGTCGGCAGCTCTGCCACTTGTTTTTCATCTCAGCGTTTGTGCTTGTTGCATGCCGGCAGATAAATCAACGGATAAACAGTTGTGTGTTGACTTTCAGGGTGGATGTCTGGCGTCGGTGTTTGCACTTGCTTTGTCGCGATGAGCCGCGCAAGAGTTTCGTGAGAAGAACCTGCGGGTTACGGCATCGCTCAAGGTTTCGCGCCTCCATCGCTTGATTTCTTTATTTATCTTCTCGTTGTTAACTTGTGGCGGGAAGAAGACAAAATGGTTGCAGGTGCTGATGAATATAAGAGCCATCCATCATTATTTATTAGGCATGAAAAAAGATACACAATAATGTAATTTAATCGCTCGGCAGACAATTATTTCCACATATTGATAAGATCATGCGGAAAGTGCCACGAATCCTAATATGATGTTTGCTCTTATTGGTGGATGATACAACCCGAACAAATCATGTAATTGTATCACGGAGGAAATCGGATTATTTGCTCATGCCGACATTATAATCGCAATCGGCTGCAGACGACGGGATCATATTATTTGGCCGTGCTTAACTAGTTACAATTTGCATTAACTGATTCCGTGTGGATCGCAATAAAGGATCTTGCCGCCCTCTGTTCACTTTCTCATTACAGACCCTCGTGAGATTGAAGGAAAAAAAAAAACATAACATAATGATTCCGAGTTGAAGAAGAAAACTTTTACACCCAGTTCTTGAACAAGAGTTTCATGCAATCGTCCGTCCTTGCAGATTTTTAGCCAGTTTAACGACGCGTGTGTGTATATGTGTGTGTGTGGGTGTGTGTGTGTGTGAGGTCCAAGGTTAGAAACAGTGCCCGGTTGCAATGCGGGAAAGAAAACATTTTGACAGAGAGAGGAAAATGCTTCAACGATTTTTGCATGGAGGTGCGGCGATCGACGCTTGCTCGATGATTAACATGAATGAAGCGGGCGCTTGATGCAGCAACTGTCAGGCCGCATCAGGCTACCGCTCTAAACCTCCTGAAAGAGAGAGGGGGCCGAATGACGAATTCGGCCCGTGCACAATGAGAGCCTCCACGAGTGTCTTTGCGACATTGTGAGGATGTTTTATTGATGACTCATTAACAGTCGTCCGGCAGCGTGATCCGCTCAGACGACGCAAAGTGTAATCACATTAAAACCTGCTTTATTATTAATACGCATACCCGAATTCATCTCGGCAGACAAGATGTACATATTTTAGTGTCTCATTTGAATTCTTACAGCAAACGCACACCTAAAAAACCATCAGGACGCAGTAATGATGGGTTTGGGGTTTTTTGTTTTGATTGTTTGTTGTTGTTTTGTTATTTTTAATGAACGTGTTACGGCCGCTGTTACCGGCGGAGGTTGAAAGACGAAAAAAAGGTGGTGGTGGTGGGGGGGGGGGGGTGCTTGCTGTTTATTCTGTTTGATTGTGAAGCGCGCGCGGCGTCCCACAGCTCGTCCCCGTCGAGAGGCGAGCAGAAAACACGCTGGGAGAAGGCGTCATCTGACACCAGCGGCTAGAAGACTGTTTGCAAGTCATTAGTGGTTTGTAAATGATATTTGTTCCCATGTGACAACCCCCCCTCCTCCCCCTTTGGAATGGTTTTCCAAATAATAACGGCCACTGAAACGAAGGGGCCCTCATGTCGCGATGATGCTCCATAAACTGGCATGAAAACAACAAAGCAACGGAGCCGGGCCGGATGTTTGGGCTGCTGTCAGACATTTGGCACAAAGGTTCTTGATGATAAACATGACGCGCGTGATTGTTCCGCTCTCATCTCGATCTGACCCGTGGAAACGACTCACGCTGAGAAGCGGCAATTCTCCGCATAACATTTGACTTGGGCGCGTGGCAGAAGGCAGCCTTCGAGGATGAAAACAAAGAAATAAAGACTTCGAGATTGCTGATGATGAAAGGGCATTGGACATGTTTGTGTTTTGGCCTTTTTTTCACCGGTTGCCTTCACTGATTGATTGCAGAAGTCATTTGGTTTACTGACACATACTGAATAAAAATGGTTTGCACGGACAACTTCTCAAAAATGACACTCTGAAACAAAGTCTGTCTTTGCAGAGGTCTAATTTGTCATTTGAAAACGGTCTCAGTGCTACAACTCAACTCAAGCGTATTTCTTGAGCACTTGAAAACAACCACCGCTGCCAAAATAATTCAGACGACAACAATAATTAATAACAAGGACATTACAAAGCACAAAGACAGTCCAACTGAAAAATCAAGTCTCATGCCGAGTCAAAAGAATAAAAATGAGTTTTAAGACGAGTTTTAAAGATGGCCAGCGAGGGGGCTTGCCCAACCTTCATTCCCAAGAGAGGGGACCGACAACGGAAGAGGGTCCTCCCATCTGACCCTCCGCTTAGTCCTCAGTACCTCTGATAGTCTCTGGTCCGCAGACCTGAGGCACCAGGCACGAACGGAGAAACTCAGAATGGTAAAGTGGGGCGAGGCCATGTCAAGATTTGCAAATAAATAAAAGGATCTTACAAAGAACTCTGAACTGGAGAGGGAGCCAGGGAAGGGACGTCAGAGTTATGCGCTCCCTCTCACGACTACCAGTCAAGAGGCGAGCGGCAGCATTCTGGAACAACTGGAGATGCCTCATGGAGGATGGTCTGACCTCAAAGTCAAGTGCATTGCGGTAATCCAGCCGAGATGTGAGCAAGGCATGAATTTTCAAAGTGCTCATAAGAAAGGAGAAGCTGCCGAAGATGAAAGAAGCTGGATTTGACAATGGCACCAATTCGCCGGTCCAAATAGAAAATCACTGTCCAGTTTGAGCCCCAAGGTCCAGACTGCAGGGTCCAAGTCGGCGGGATGGGATGTACAAGGGCCACTGGCACCAAACGCCATCCCCTCTGTTTTCTTTTCATCGAAATTCAAGAAATCCAGTGCCATCCATGCCTTGATTTCCTCCAGAGAGGATAAAAGTGGCCTCAGTGAGAAAGCGCCCTCACTAGTACGAACATCCCAAGGTAAGAGTGGCCACTTTAAACAGTTTTATTGTGAAAGTCAAAATGAATTGTCTTTGTTTTACATGTCACCTGGAGACGTCGCCATGCGTGATATGTCTGAGCCCCAAATTTTACCTGCTGATAGCCGCGCGGTCGCCAGGCTGCTTACGGGTCAACGACAAAGCCTAAATGGAAGCAAATCCTTCATGCTCACGTCTCTCCCTCCTGTAATTGCGATTTTACGGGATGGCCTCGTGGGATTAAAACGCAAAACCAGAAGCGTGAACTTTTTGGGGCTGCTCTTCCCGCTCCCCCCCGTTCGCCATCGCGCTCAGCTAGCAGCGGACGCGCAGCCCCGACACACGTCGCCTCGTGTTTGACGAAATGAACAAGCCGCAAGAAGATCAACCGGCCCCCGCGGTGACTGCAAACAGCGCCCGCGGGTGCTTATCAGGGGACCGCTGCCAATCGGTGCCAAGCGAAGCCTGCACCTTCCTCGGATACGCCACTGGTCTTTGAAATTAAAGTTGACGCCTGTAATCCGGGCAAACGGTGCCTCGCCGCTCGCTGAGCGGCGGTTTAGTTTCACTCCAGCTGATGATAAAGCCCGACAGAAAGACGGAGCTCTATCTCCTGGCAGGGGTTGATAGGTTGTGCCGGCTTATCGCGAAACAGCCCGCTAACCTCCTTGTGCGGGACAAAACCCGAAGGTTCGCGTACAAGAGACGCCACGCGGCGTGGCTTGTAAATCACACCTTTCTTTACCCCACGCGAGGCGAGACCGCAAGATACGAGCAAAGTCGTTTCCTAAGCCTCCCAAAAGTGAGTCGGTGTATAATACGGGAGGTTAAGCGCGAGTGATGGAGTGTATTCATGTAAATCCATCCCGGCACAGCTGCGGGAAATTGACAGGGATCCACTGGGGCGCCTTGCCTGTAAAGGGTGGGATTTACATGCCTAACGAGGGGGCTTAAGCGCCCTCCCCCGAGCCGACCTGTTACTCTTTGGCCTCGCGTCTGCAAGGGCCAAGGTTGCATCGCGTTACTCTTAAATACCTTTTCACCTGCCACCCCCACCCCGCCATATCTGTCACTCGTAGAAATATACTCAAACTACACCAGGGCTCTTCATTATCGCTAAATCTGTTTGGCTCGGCGGCCGTTGAAAAGTTTTTGTTTGTTTCCAGCGGTGAAGACTTTTTCAGAGCTGACAACAGATCGGCGGCTGGCTTCTGCGTTTGGGAGATCGGCACCAAGAGTGAGCGCGGCGGTCCTCGGCGGGTAATTGGGAGTAGATTGAATGCGTTTGTTTCTCCTGAAGAAAAAGTGCAAATCTTTTCCTTTTGAACAGGATGTGGCTTTGGGCGATCGTGGAGATCGGGCATGGCTGGCGGCTACACACAGTCAAAGTCTGGCCCTCAAGGCACAGCGTGCAGACTGCTGATGGTGCTTTCCACTAAGCACAAAATGAATTGTGTTCCATTTTAAATGCAAAGCAGAGTTGTGAGCATGCGGCAGAAAGCCTTGATTCGAGCGCTTCCGACAACAACAACAACACTAACATTTGTTGTCCTCGTTCTCGATCTAAGATCCCGGCCAGCGATTTAAAAAAAAAAAGACCGATAAGTGATTGTATTTCAATGAACCCCGATGCCCTATCACACAGGAACTGTGCCCGGATTGTCCCATTTTGCTTGGTATGTGTTTTGTATTTTTGTTTCCCCCCCGTTCTAAACAATGATTTGTCAAAACCGGAGCTGTCGCCAATAAAATTAATGGCAGACTTGCTGAGTGCATACAGGAAGTGGCCTTTTTAAATAAACACATTGTTTCCAAACTAATCCACACCCCTATTGTTTACAGACGGAGAACTGGGCTGGGTACACACTGGTGTAGTCCAGACCGATTAGCCCTGCCATAACC
>NW_017805546.1:2191151-2215662 GCF_001891065.2 Hippocampus comes
ACCCCTCCCACCCCCCATTCCCCCCGCACTTCTTTTGTCAAGGCCGCTGCCTTTCTAAACAGGGGAGGAAAAAGTAACGATAAAAGTGTCAACCAGGAGTCCACCTTGATGTTATTTCAGGTCGGCATTAGAATCTTTCCAAAACTTTCACAGAAACGCCATGTTCAGTCCACAAAACAAAGTGAGGAAAGCCTCATGTTGGATAAAAAGCAAACTCAACATTTGCATAGGGACACTGTGCACGCGTGCGCGTGTGCGTGCGTGTGTGTGTGTGCATGCGCGCGCATGTGCCTTTCCTAATCTCCTAACAGAAGACTGAAATGCATTTGCGCATAATTGGGTTAAGGGGGAAAAAAAAAGTCAGTAAAGGTGATATTACTTCCAAAATGTAATTCAATATATATTCCTATCTCCTGTGGGTTTTTGGAGTTACTTCGTACCCAAGCGTAAAATAAAATTCAACTTCAAGACTTCTGTGTTATTTAATGAGACGACATTTAGAAAAACATACAGCACTCACAAAAGGTTCGGGATATTTGGCTTACGGGTGAAATTTCAGGACGAGGCTGCAATGCATTCCAACAGGTGAACTTGATGTGACCTTTTCTCTGCTTTTGAATGCGCGTGTCCAACTGTTAAATGTTTCAGTGCTTTTTGCACAAGGTGCTTTTCTCTAACAAGAAGCTTAACGGCAAAACTCACAACAGGCGTTTGATCCTTGAATCGACCAATAAATGTCCTGGTTCAAATTAGAGCTGTTGTTTAAACATCGTGCTGTTCACGTTTTGACATCACGAGTCCAAGACGACATCTAACAATGGATCAACGGCACTTTGCCGTTGAGATGCTTCAAACAGCACCTTCTCAGAACTTTTGACATTTTCCATAAACTTCACCTGAAAGCCAAATAAATAGTCCTCACATTTTGTGAGCAGTGCATAATAAATTACCAGCTGTGAAAGTCAAGTGTCCCTACGGTTGTGCAGGTCCGAATGTGAACAAAATGTCTGTCTAAAAATGCAACTGAAGTCCGGCCAAAATTTCACTTGGGACAGGCTCAATAAATGTTGTCATGTGAGAGACGATCACAATCGGAATCCCTTTTATTGAGAAAGGTCCAGTCACAACCATGATTTTTTTTCGGTCTGATGGCACAACATCAAACATAAATGAGAATAAAATTTTCAAAAATATGTCGAGGTGGAAAGAAAATAAACAATCTTGTCCAATGCGAAACGTAGCGTCAAACAATAAATCTGCAGTCGCTGTGTAGAAATGCTTTTTCATTCAGACAGCAGGGATAGATTTCATTCGAGCAGGCAACAACGTACGTACACAATGCTTCTATTTTCATGTAGGTTCTCGTTTCCATATAAATAAAAATAAAAATCCCAGATTGCTGACATCCCGGTAAACTATGGTCACTATGAACTTCCTCTATTAGCATGCGGGTACCTTGATGTAATGAATACACTTTGCATGATCAAATTATCATCCCTGAATTTCAAATATCTACAACCACTCTGTCAGCCACTCTCACTTATCACCTCCTGCATTGATTTTTGTTTCAAATACAACCGGTCACTTATACTGCCATTTACATAATGGCCGATGAGAAAAATTTGCGCGGCGGATTGTAATTCATAGCTCCACTCTGAGTGCTCACCACCGCTAATACTTCAGCTAGCTTCCTCACATTTACATTTCAATCAGTGATTATCGCCTCTCCGCCTCTTATCCAGCTCAAAGTAAATACACGACTCAACTATGTAGGACCGAAATGCATTTGCTGGAACCTGGAGAGAGCCACATGAATATTCTGCCAGGGACATATTTGCTGTTGCTGGATCCTCTAATAGCCATTTGCTTTTTATGGACTCGCTATTGTGACTCTGCCAGGGGACTTGTGCGGGCTGAAAATGTTCCAGGTGAAAGTTTCCAACATGATGGTATGTCACACGTTAACAGCGCACACCCACTATTTACAGATGTCTTTATTATTTTGTAGCCGGCCTGATGATTTTGTGGATTGACAAACAATTATGTTAACCGACTGCCTCGCCCACTGGCTGCGTGTCTCGAACATGAGCGAGCGGAAAATAAAAGTGCACCACGCAGGCCACTTCCTGGAAGCTTTTATCCAGCGCGGCTGCGGTGATTAAATATACCGTGCAAAAGGTCAAAGTGTGGAAAATGTGTCTATTGTGTTTACTGCAGCTGTGAAACTTTGCATATGTGGGGTAAAATTAAGATAAGATCAGATAAGAAAACCTTTATTTTTCTCACAATGGAGAAATTCCTAATTTACAGCAGCAAAATTATGGAAATTATGAACGGGAGAAAGTAGAAGACATGAAAATAAAAATGATCTACTCAGTGTACAATGGAGACAAATGTGGCACACATGCAGCCTCACATAGATTTTTATTTATAAGACCTCAAAATGTGAAACATTGCAAAGAATAAAACCAAAAGTAAACAGAAGGGAAAAAAGAGAAAATCTGCATTTGAGGTAGCATGCATTTATTTATTTTTTTACTTTCCAAGGATACATGTAAGGCCGGCACCGCGGATGGCTGTGGTGAGCACCTCTGCCTCACAGTTCAGAGGTCAAGAGTTCAAATCCGGGTTCTGGCCTTCCTGTGTACCCTTCTCCGGGTATACTCCGGTTTCCTTCCACGTTACAAAATTGACTTCATGGGAAACATAAAAATGATCAGCCCTTATTATTGGCTGGCGTGCATTTCGGGGTGTACCCGGCCTCTCGCTCATAGCCAGGTGAGATAGGCGACAGTCCACCCGTGGCCCTATAGCGGATAAAGGGATGGATGGGGTCATACTGGATAACGGGGAACTGAGTTGAAACGTCTTGTACAGTGTAACAATAATTGTGTGTTTGGAGTGACTTCCAAACCATCAAGTGTGAAATGAAACAACCAAGTACATCTTTAGATATCTGCTTATTTCTAAAAATGTGTCTATGATTGAGCCGTTCCGCATTTCTCTCCCACGCGTACAAAATAGTCAGGCATTATAACCACCCACACCCCACGCCGAGTTTCTCAGCCACTGACTTGGCAGTTTGAGAAGCCAATGGCAATGGATATCGACATTATCTCAACCGCTTTAATCTCCCGAGGTTCGCGGAGCCTATCCCAGCCACCTTCGGGCAGTAGGCGAGCTGCACCTTGACCTGGTTGACAACTAGGGCACACATAGATGACCGACCATTCGCGCTCACACTCACACCTACGGAAAATTTTGAATGTTCCTTTAACCTGCCATGCATGTTTTTGGAATGTAGGAGGAAACTGGAGTACCCGGAGAAAACCCACGTAGGCACCGGGAGAACATGCAAACTCCACACAGGAAGTCCGGAGCCGGGATCAAACTCACGACCTCTGCGCAGTGAGGCGGATGTCCGAACTCGTCGCCCACCGTCCGCCCCAGCCTTTCGATAACCTCACTTTTTAAATTGATCGGCACATCACTGTTTCGTTCGACTTGTGCAGCTCCTTATTTGCATGTTTGCTTGCTTTGGAATACATGTCAGACATCACTATCATACAGGAGGGGAGGGAGGGGGCACGAACGGATGCTGTTCACCATAAACTGCTCGTCCTGGCCTGGAGTGTTCCACGTCTTCTGACATGTTGGTCACAGCCGAATGTTCAGTACACATTCGTATATGAATGCAAACCACATGGCATTCAGAGGGCTCATTTGTAAAGCCCCTGCATCAAAGCTTTTTCCAGCTCACACCATATTAGCAATGTTTTTCCAGTCCAGCAAAATCAGGAAGGTAACCACAGAGTTGCCTGATGGGAAACACATGAGTGCAGTCCGTGGGGATGAGGCATGGTCAGGGAGCGTCGTGAAAACAATTATTCTCTGCAAGTCTGGATGGAAGATGTCACCCCGTATTGACTTTAGATGGGGAAGCTGACTGAGTGGCGTCAGAGCTTCATTTATTAGAGCTTCACTCTCAGATGGATGGATGGATGGATGGATGGATGGATGGATGGATGGATGGATGGATGAACAGACAGCTAGCTACATAGCTACCTAGACAGACAGACAGCTAGCTAGCTAGATAAACAGACAGAAAGCTAGAGAGCAAGCTACATAGCTAAACAATAATAAGAAAGCTAGCTAGCTAGCTAGATAGCTAGACAAACAGCTAGCTAGACAGACAGACGGACAGGCAGACAGACAGACAGCTAGCTAGCTAGCTAGTTGTGCCCTGGATTTCAGGCAATTAACAGCTGAATGTATGTGAGTGTTAAGGCAGCTGTCTTTTTGCTCAACAGCAGAGGGTCTGTCAACACTCTGGGTGGTTTCTCCTTCACTGTTGATCTTGAGCTTGTGCTGCACACATGCATCGGTCTTTGCCAATGGTGGGCCTGCTGTGCCATACCACTGAGAGTCCAAGAGAGGGTCTCGTTGTTGCAGCAGACACACATTTGGTTGCCTTCTCATAACCTTAAAGTGAGTGATCCGGCATTTGCACTTATGACATGAAGTCAGACGCGCTCCTGTTTCTGTGCCTATAAACACACACAGATAACTGCAGTATGGACACCAGAGCGATGCGAGCCTGCTGTGTGCCATTACGCAGTTTACCTCGGGACAGACAGAGAAGCACTTCCAGGAAAAGAAAAGCCAGGGATTCCTGCTGGGGGATAATGCATCAAAGAGCTTGACTGCAGGCTATAATTAGCTACTGCAGTGTGTTCAAACATAAATGGATCGAAGGCATTGAGCTGTTTATTTATTTACATTTGTGGCTTTACATTTTTCTTAGATTGGGGCCATTCTTACAAGAAGTGAGCGTAATCAGGGCAGGCGCTGTTGTCTTGAGCAGTGCGATTGTAAATGACCTGATGAGAGTTTACAATTGGTGACTTTGAACTGGCAATGGCACAAGGGGCGTCGTCATCTCGGGAGCGTGAAGCACAGTCTGTGTAGCGAGTCCAATTGCTAATGATGTTTGAAATCCTAAACTAATACAAATGTACTACTTGCCCTCCCCACGCCTCCTTGTCTGTGATCGCAGCCAAACCGGTGCCCCAGCTGGAGTGCAGCTGATGCAGCCAAGGCCTTTAAAAGAAGTTCACTAATGTCTTCCCCTGATGGTTGTTCCTGCCAACAACACCAGTGGCTTACTGTTCCGACAGTTTTTCATCACTGAAACATTTTATCGGTATTTAAAAATGAACTCATATTTTCATGTGCGCTCATGGAAATTCTAGGCTTTCCTGTGCCATAGATCTTCACGGAAACACAACATTAGTAACAGCAGGAACTTTTCAATGTCTGCATGGACGCTGGCATGCCAAAATGTGTAACCGCTTTGGTTTGTTATCAAAATGAGCTGGGATTGGTGTTGAGATTTGCCGTCCAACGCAGAGGAACAGAGGCTCCGTTAACGCTTGCTGCTCAATTTCCGGCATCCTTAAAAAAAGTCAGGCCCTTCCACTCCATCCATCCATACATCCATCCATCCCAAATAATTTTTTGTTCACTGATCTATGCCAACCACGTATCGTAGCTCCACTCCATCCATCCATCCCAAATAATTATTTGTTCACTGATCTATGCCAACCACGTATCGTAGCAAGCAGAGCAATCAAATGCTCTTCCACTAAATGACAGAAAGTACATAATTACCATGTGTATACCCTTTTTGTCACTTGCTTTTGCCAAGTGGCGTGCAATTGTGAAATATGATGTGAAATGCAGTTGCGCCTTGTCTCTTTCAAGGTTGGAAATGACTGATCATCAGTCCATCACGGGACAACTGTGACACCCGGCGGGAATCAGTCCCACTCCAGCTGCATGAATGTCCGTCATGTGAACCACTGCACTCCAAGGCTCCCAAACTTGATTTCCATTTCAATGACCATGACCATCTTCTCACTGCTTAATACAAAATGAGAGAGAAAGCTCATAAGTCAAGTTCGTAGTTTGTAACCTGTGACTAAATGAAGCCAGTAAAGATTCAGAGAAGGAAGTGCATCCTTGGAACTGGCAAAGCAGTCCACCGATGCACGGCAGCGTCACTGAGGCATGATTAAAGGCGATCCTGAAGCGGTCCTTGGCACAGGTGGACTGTCAGCATGCGGTGCGCCAAGATTCATGCAACAACGACATGAAGTTGGATGGATAAAATGCTATTTCTCCTCGATATGAAGTCAGCGTGAACTCCATGGAAAAAAAAAACAAAACAAAAGAAGCTCAAGAAAAAAAACATAAAGCACATGTGAAGGAACTGAACACAACGAGAACTCTTGCAGAAACAGGAATGTACACATGGTGCGACAAGAAGTGTTCAGAGCTCATCATTCCAAGAGAGAACATCCTGCAAGGGTGGACGTATAGTATGTCTTCATCCACAAAGGCAAATGGCAGTAGCGGCATCTGCTTGCCTGAACAAAGGACTTCCAAGTCAAATGCTTTGGAGAAACTTGACAAGTGACAAATTCATCGAGACACCATCAGTTTTCCGGCAACATCCGTATCACCCTGACATATGATCTACGAAAAACGTCTCAATTCAACTGGATTTTAAGTGGTGGAGTCAGTCATCATTGTAAAGTTTTTTTTTTTTTTGTGCTGCACACATGCATCGGTCTTTGCCAATGGTGGGCCTGCTGTGCCATACCACTGAGAGTCCAAGAGAGGGTCTCGTTGTTGCAGCAGACACACATTTGGTTGCCTTCTCATAACCTTAAAGTGAGTGATCCGGCATTTGCACTTATGACATGAAGTCAGACGCGCTCCTGTTTCTGTGCCTATAAACACACACAGATAACTGCAGTATGGACACCAGAGCGATGCGAGCCTGCTGTGTGCCATTACGCAGTTTACCTCGGGACAGACAGAGAAGCACTTCCAGGAAAAGAAAAGCCAGGGATTCCTGCTGGGGGATAATGCATCAAAGAGCTTGACTGCAGGCTATAATTAGCTACTGCAGTGTGTTCAAACATAAATGGATCGAAGGCATTGAGCTGTTTATTTATTTACATTTGTGGCTTTACATTTTTCTTAGATTGGGGCCATTCTTACAAGAAGTGAGCGTAATCAGGGCAGGCGCTGTTGTCTTGAGCAGTGCGATTGTAAATGACCTGATGAGAGTTTACAATTGGTGACTTTGAACTGGCAATGGCACAAGGGGCGTCGTCATCTCGGGAGCGTGAAGCACAGTCTGTGTAGCGAGTCCAATTGCTAATGATGTTTGAAATCCTAAACTAATACAAATGTACTACTTGCCCTCCCCACGCCTCCTTGTCTGTGATCGCAGCCAAACCGGTGCCCCAGCTGGAGTGCAGCTGATGCAGCCAAGGCCTTTAAAAGAAGTTCACTAATGTCTTCCCCTGATGGTTGTTCCTGCCAACAACACCAGTGGCTTACTGTTCCGACAGTTTTTCATCACTGAAACATTTTATCGGTATTTAAAAATGAACTCATATTTTCATGTGCGCTCATGGAAATTCTAGGCTTTCCTGTGCCATAGATCTTCACGGAAACACAACATTAGTAACAGCAGGAACTTTTCAATGTCTGCATGGACGCTGGCATGCCAAAATGTGTAACCGCTTTGGTTTGTTATCAAAATGAGCTGGGATTGGTGTTGAGATTTGCCGTCCAACGCAGAGGAACAGAGGCTCCGTTAACGCTTGCTGCTCAATTTCCGGCATCCTTAAAAAAAGTCAGGCCCTTCCACTCCATCCATCCATACATCCATCCATCCCAAATAATTTTTTGTTCACTGATCTATGCCAACCACGTATCGTAGCAAGCAGAGCAATCAAATGCTGTTCCACTAAATGACAGAAAGTACATAATTACCACGTGTATACCCTTTTTGTCACTTGCTTTTGCCAAGTGGCGTGCAATTGTGAAATGCAGTTGCGCCTTGTCTCTTTCAAGGTTGGAAATGACTGATCATCTGTCCATCACGGGACAACTGTGACACCCGGCGGGAATCAGTCCCACTCCAGCTGCATGAATGTCCGTCATGTGAACCACTGCACTCCAAGGCTCCCAAACTTGATTTCCATTTCAATGACCATGACCATCTTCTCACTGCTTAATACAAAATGAGAGAGAAAGCTCATAAGTCAAGTTCGTAGTTTGTAACCTGTGACTAAATGAAGCCAGTAAAGAGTTGAAGAAGGAAGCGCATCCTTGGAACTGGCATAGCAGTCCACCGATGCACGGCAGCGTAACTGAGGCATGATTAAAGGCGATCCCGAAGCGGTCCTTGGCACAGGTGGACTGTCATCATGCGGTGCGCCAAGATTCATGCAACAACGACATGAAGTTGGATGGATCAAATGATATTTCTCCTCGATATGAAGTCAGCGTGAACTCCATGGAAAAAAAAAACAAAACAAAAGAAGCTCAAGAAAAAAAACATAAAGCACATGTGAAGGAACTGAACACAACGAGAACTCTTGCAGAAACAGGAATGTACACATGGTGCGACAAGAAGTGTTCAGAGCTCATCATTCCAAGAGAGAACATCCTGCAAGGGTGGACGTATAGTATGTCTTCATCCACAAAGGCAAATGGCAGTAGCGGCATCTGCTTGCCTGAACAAAGGACTTCCAAGTCAAATGCTTTGGAGAAACTTGACAAGTGACAAATTCATTGAGACACCATCAGTTTTCTGCAACATCTGTATCACCCTGACATATGATCTACGAAAAATGTCTCAATTCAACTGGATTTTAAGCAGTGGAGTCAGTCATCATTGTCAAGATTTTTTTTTTATGCAACAAAGAAGAGCATTGGAGAATCAACGAGACACCATCAGTTTTCCGGCAACATCCGTATCACCCTGACATATGATCTACGAAAAACGTCTCAATTCAACTGGATTTTAAGTGGTGGAGTCAGTCATCATTGTAAAGTTTTTTTTTTTTTTATGCAACAAAGAAGAGCATTGGAGAATCAAAAACATTTGTCTCGTTTTTTCCCCATTTGGGATTTTTTATTGATGTATTTATTTTTGAAAGAGACTCCTGTCTTTGATTGCTTTTTTTTGGTTTTGTTTTGTGTTTTTTTTAAAGAAAGTCCCTGACCGGCATCTGACAACTTCCAAGGCACTAATCCTGTTTCTTTTTCTTTAGCATGTGCAAAGCACATATTTGCTCATCATTTATTAAACAACCGCGGCCAAGTGAATCTGTAAATCTATATTCCTCTTATTGTCTTTTGTCGTGAGCACTGTGACGCTTGATTAGGCCTCACACAGCAGCCCTGTCCTTCATCAGTAGCCCACTTTACGCTTTTGCAATATTGAAGAGCAACGGTTTTGCCAGGGGAGCGGGACGGACTAAAAGCTCCCTCCTGGACTCGGGTCCTGTTGCTCGAGTGTTCACAATTGCCCCATCCGTGGCCCCCGCCCGCCGTGGCCTCAAACTGCTTTCTCACTGGACTCATGGAAGATGTTATAGCAAAGGCCTTGAAAAGTGAGTCTGTCCAACTAGAAAGATGACTCGTATAATGCTTAGATATTCATATCCTAATCCTCAACTCAACTCAAGTGTATTTCGAGAGCACTTTAAAACAACCACTGCTGTATACATGGAGCAAGTATCACATATGCAACAATAAACAACAGAACAATAAATCAAGGAGAGTAGAAAGCACAAAAACAGTCAACCTAAAAATCTTACTGGAATGCAATAGCAAGCAAAGCCTCATGAAAGCTGCCTTCAAAAGATTCATGAAACACGATTGTAACTGGTGAAAGCGTTGCTGTTTGGTTTTGGGGCGGGTTTGCTGCCTACAGGTAAACATTTGTTTATTTCTTCTTGTTTCCAACTTCAAATTGATTTTGACATCCTCATTGAGTGGATGCTTCCAAAGTTTTTTGATCAGCGCTCAAATGCTCTCACACCTTCTGAAAGAACGATAAACTTCACTTATCGTCGCAACCGGTTGAGTCGTGTAATTATGCTTCGCAAAGTGTGTGGGAGAAGGACGCATGCAACGCAGTGCCAAAGCATTCGTGTGTTGTGAAAAGCCGCGTGATGTTGCTGATTGTGTTCATCTAAAGCTGTGCACGATGTGCAATGTAAACAATGAGCAAGGGTCGAACAGCCCACACAATTCTCCGCTCATTTCTTGCCATGTCAAGCTGGGTCACGCCACGCCCGCTGCCAAACAAGGTTGGCCTCCTCTGTCGACCGCCGCCGCACCTGACTTCACAATTGTGGGCCGCACGACAGTATATCATGAACCCTTTTTGAAGTCCATCGACCTGGCGCCCAGCAATGTGCACCGAGGAGTAGCCACTACTGACTTGCTGATGTAGGAATTATCCCCCCCCCCACGACAGTTAACCGAACATGCGAACATGCTTGTGGTTTTCCGGAAATGGATATGTTAGCGAGGTAAACAGCAGTCCCAGCGTATAGTTTACTCATTGTCGGGAGGGGCAGATTGTCTTTCAGCTTAACAACACAATTGCCTTGAAGTTTTTGTCAATATTTAATATCCAAAATGTAGAGGGCAGCTTCCTCCCTTTATCTCTCAATATTTTGACACATCTGACGCATTACAGCAATGCTAATGTGCAGCCTGAGGCGCATACCTGAACTTCTGACTTCCTCTTCTTAGGCTTCTTTTGTTTGCAGTTGTGAATGTTGAACATACAGCATAAGCTACTGTACATTGATGGTTAAATACAGAACTGTTTTAACTCATTGGCCTATAGCTTCTGTCAATATTTGAGATAAATACCCGAAGCTTACAAAGATTAACTTTTGTTCTTTCTTCATTTTTTTTTTCTTCCCTGTAAGCTTTGGCTGATTGAACAACACTGTGCCCACTGACAACCTCGTCAAGTTAGAGAAGCCATCTGCAGCGGTTAATGAGAGGGGCGCTCATTACAATTGTAGGTGCCTCTTGCATTCCATCTTGTTTTTTCCACTCTAGAAACATGTGAGATGCAAATATCTGACATGCAAATGACATGAAATTAGTTTTGGCTAAAACGTCTGTCGAACAAAAGGCCGAATACTTCCAGTTGTCCTCATCATCGTCATAGTTGAAGTGAACCAGCAACTTCGAGTAATTTTCTCGACGTCACCTTTTCAGGCGGCGTTTTAAAGTTTACTGAACTGCTGCCAAATGCTGGAAGCGATGACATCCAATCACAAACTTGGCACTTGGAGTCAAAACAATTGAAAGCTGTCGATTGTTGAGCTTGTGGTTGAAACATAATGAGGGTGAGCTCAATTATCGGCTTCAGTCAACAATTGTGGATGATACAAAGCTAATATGAGAATCTGGTTCGATGAGTTGCACGATATACCGTATTGCCAACAAACATAAGGGGGGGGTGGGGGTGATATGCAACATTTCAAGGTTACGAATGGCGTGCGGGTCAACTGTATAGGTCATCACATGGCACAACATGTCCTAGTCAGTTACTGTCATAATTCATTTCATCTTTTTGATTGATTGATGCTTTCTATACCTGTCATTATATTTTTGCTGTTATTTCTTTTGTCCAGAAAGGACAACCTGCTCAAACGGATTTTAAATATGCTCTTTTTGGGCCCTATTTTTGTTCCCAGCTCAAGTCGAGCGCAAAGTGCAGGATAGATGTTTTGTAGTTTGGACTCTCCTGTTACGCGCTCTATAGGAATGAAATGACACAATTGAAGTTGAATTCAGTGTGCGTGTGTCATTTTACACCCCGGTCAAAAGCACCACAGGCTGCAGTGTTGACTCCGACTATTCCCGAGATGCCCGCTACATGCGCATTTGCTCCTGCTCGTGCCATGTTAACAGAAAAAACTCATTTGCCATGTATTGTTAAAATTTTTATTAATAGCAATTGATGTCACTCACACAGGGCCTCTGCAGAAAAGGGAAACAGTTGGGCCTTGTACAAATCTATCACTCAAGTTGTCAAAAAATTTTGTTCTCATGCAATATAAATAGGCCGCGAGGCGAGATGGGATCTGTTTCTGCCAGGGCGACACGCTGGCTTGTTTGGAGGCTCACAGTAAAACAGGTCACGCTGTTCACATCGTGGAGCCTCAATCACAAACAAATGTTTTATTTAAAGAGCTAAAGTGTTGTTTACCCCTGTCTGCTTTCCCTCCTTTCCTCCTGTTCCTCTCCTGCCTGGCTGCGCGCTGTGTGGCTTCAGCACATTTGAATGCTGCGAGCGTACAAAAGAGGAAACCGAAAGACTCCTGACAGGAAGCTCTACCCTGTCATGCAAAGGAACAAATAAGCGGGTGGGGGGGGCTCTAAGTGTACAAATTGCGCCGACCCAGTTTAATAAGTGAAGCATTCAGGGAGTACAAATGCGTCGGATGCGGCGCAACCGGCAACGGCGGCAAATAAGCGCCGCGGCTCCTGTTCGCCGAGAGGACGGGTTCGACATGAAAGCAGTTTCGACTCGTGTTGTGTGTCCATCGTGGGATGTTTGATGCGCACGCTGTGTCAAGAATCATTTTGTATTTGTACTCCCTCCTCCACCGTTTGGGGTCGGAGCCAATGCTCAACAGCCACGGAAGGTTCCACGCCGACATCCGATGTTTGAGCGCGTCTGCCGTTGCCAAATCTGCAACGGTGAATTGTCACCCAGGTTTAAGCCTTTCGGCAAAATGTGATTTTACTCATGACTAATTCACCACGCTAAATTAGGGTTGGGAAAACAAGAGACTCTGAAATTATAGGATCTCACTTGCCTTTTATACTGGACCATTTTCAACCAAAAACAAAAACAGTTTGGGTGTTTTTCGAGCAGCGTTTTGGGACTTTGCGTCACCTCTCACCTGGCAACTTGGTGACAGAATGCAGACTAGACTTTAGACCAGGGGAAAGCAGGTCTAAGTCGTGGTGCACGGGGTGTAACGTGTTATGTTTTTGTTTCGATTACATTTGTTTTTTTTCCCTTGTGCCTTTTTTGTTTCCACCCGTTCTCGTCATCCGGGTCCCTCGTGTTAACCAATCAGCTGCCTCAAGCCTTTCTGTCCAGGTGTTTTGCGTTGTCTCATCACTTTGCTCGCATTGAGTTCCCTTCGTTCTGTCAGTTTTTGTCGAATCATTGTGCTCTTGTCGTGTGTGTGCTCCTGTCGTAGTTTTTTTTTAAACTTTTTTTTTCTTATGGTTATCAGGACTTTGTTTGTGTTTTTAATTTAGTTTTTCCATTATACCTCTGCAAGTGTTTTTTTGTTAATACATTTTGTTCAGCCCACCCTGTTCCTCCTGCCTCCCTGCTTTTTGGGGTCCTCTACCCCCATGCAAAACATGACATCGTGTGATTTTGGTGGATTTGATCCAGGCGCAGGCAGACAGATTCTGCGCTCTGATGATAGGTGCCGTGAACATCATCGTATTTAATGCATGAACATGACATCAGCGTCCATCAAACCACCTGAATCATCGCGGGGATCAATTCATTGAAAGCAATTAGTAGTCGTCGCATTCTTATCTTTTACGTATTTTTAAAAGCACGGCGGCACAACTGGTGCCCACTGCGCAGCATCCAACTTCATGTCATCCGTGAGTAGAGCTCTTCTTGCAGTTCCTTAGAAACCTAGTTTGCATGCGCCAATCTCCTGAGCGGACTCGAGCAAGTTAGTCATGATTCCGCAATGAAGACCTCTCCCGTGCTAAATTTAAAGGCGGAGAGAAGAGGCGCTTCAATTGGCCAAAAGTTCGCTCGGTTGTATTCAGTCCCACAGCGGCGCACAACATCCGCTACTAGCAGCACCTGAAAATGCCATAAGAAAGAAAACTCATGCGCACAATTAGACTGCACCCAATTCTGTGACATTGCTTTGAAAAGATGTTTCGGGGAATGCAACTAACAAATGGTGACGACAAACACCTCTCGCCTGGGCTGTCAGAGGGAATTTAAAACACAATGGTGATACAAATACCTCTCGCCTGGGCTGTCAGAGGGAATTTAAAACCATCAAAGCAACATGAGATTGAGCGAGGGGTGCGATCGAGCGGCTCTTCGGGTTGGCGGGTCTGCTCTTACCCTCCCTCATGAGATTTCAGCAGCAGGTTTGGTAGACAAAAAGGGGGTGGGGGGGCAGCTCATGTAGGGGAGCCCTTCTGCCGAGGGCCGTTCACGCATCCACCTCCACCACTCACAGCAGCAGCGCACGGTGAGACGAAAGGTGAAGGGTAGGCGGGTCGGCACAGCCGTCCGCGCAAAAGCCTTTGGTAGCTCTCGCCAATCCTCAGCCACCAAAGGACCAACCCGCTTTCATTTGAACACCCACCACTCGCCTTCTATCTCACCTAAAACCCCCTCTCAAAAGTAATGTGGAGTGATGGCGGGGCGCTCCAATACTTCAAAAGATGCCGGCGCCCGTGAAGGTCCGTGTCTGTTTTGATCACAAAGGGGGGTGACGCGAAGGAAAATAGCACTTTGCATGATGCAACGAGACAGTGGCCACAATTGACGGTGAGCCTCCGCCGATCGTGATCACACGTGTGAAAGAGAAGCGACCTGACATTTGAAAGTGGCAAAATGGGCCGTTTGCTCCCGCTCAGATCAATGCTGCTGGCAAGAAGAAAAAAAAAAAAAAGAAAGAGCAAAGGCGGACAAAAGGAAACAACAGAGCAAAAAGTGTTCCTACCCCCCCACCTCGTCTGATATTCACCTGCTCAGTAAACCTGTCCGAACTCGACACGGGCATCTGGATGCCTTTTGCACAGGAGATCTCCCCCCGGGGACAGAAAACATCATTCACATGATTATTGTTTGACGCGCTCCCCTGCTCCTCTTTTTCCCTTCAAAGGAGATGTATTTACATGATGGAGCCACACTATTGACTGAATAATTTCTATAGAGCTGCAAATATGCAAATAGCTGTTCAAACGTTAGAAAATGCATACCCGGCGTGCAATTATGTAAATTGTCTTGGTTCTTCCTTCAGCCACACCAACCTCGTATTCGCTCGTGCATTCATTTGCCGTATTAGGGGACGGTAGAGATGCCCCGAAAGCGGCGGGCTCTCTCCGCAGGCTGCGCGAACGCACAATGGGCAGCCAGACAATCCTCCTCTTCAGAGTTTGGCTTGCAAGTTGACCCCCCCACACCCCAACCTCCCTCCTTCCTCACAGCTCAGCCACACCATATGGACGGAGCTTTCTTTGAAGAGGCCCTTCACGCCGTTAGCGTGCACACATGCTCGGGAAAGCGCACGCGCACGCACATTTGACCTTGTGCACATGCACACCGTCCACGAGCGTTTTCTTCTTTCCTGCGCTGAGCCGCTGCCACCTGGACGCGTTTTGTCTCAGGAAACGACAGCCTAAATCGAAACATGTCATCAAACCCTTCTCTTTAATACGAGGCGATGACATTTGAGATGAGCAATATTCAACTTGATTCTCTCCGGTATGCCGAATATTACATGCGGCTTTTCCAAAGTAGAACGGGAACGGTTTTAAATGCTGTCGTTTGGCACCCTCAGCAGGTGTGTCGTCGTCGCAGGAATTTAGCCTTGAGCTTTGTTCACAATGTTTTCCATGGATGAAGAAATGTTGGTGGTATTGTGGTCAGACCGGTGCACAGAGGGCTCAGAAATATGTTCCCTGCTTTTAGTCCATCGGTGGGAAATCGTACAGAGTGATTTCGATACGCAGTGACGTGTAAAAGGCACACTTAGTGCTCCTAACACATGCTTCTGATCAGACTTTTTAACCTCTGTACAACCTGCAATCACTAACTCGGAGTTTATTTCCATATGGAGCGGGAGTGCTGCATTAAAGGTGACATATCTGGTGACGTTGAGATATTTCCACTGTTCAACAATTTCGTTGTGCTTTGAAAGACACATTATAAAAAAATAAAATAAAAAAAAGTTGGGTGAACTCAAAATTTCAGCTTGGATTAAGTTAGGCAAGTTATGTTGGTGTGAAAATTGTCATTCCCGCTTCCCACACCAAAAAAATAAGAGTTGACACAAGCGCTATGATGTACATCTTGTCTACTTATTGGTTAAATTGGGATTCGGTAAGGTTTCTTTTTTTCCCAGACAATGGTCTGTTTTGGAGGGGAGAAAAACTCTTAGCTGGCTGACAGTTTTGGCTGTCACTTCAGCCTTCGTCACAGTTTTTCTCTTCACCAAAAAAAAAAAAAAAAAAAAAAAAAAAACCCTGGGACAAAAAAAAAAAAAACCTAAAAACCAATTTAACAAAAAAGTAAAAAAAAATAAGTAGACAAGATAACTCAACTTCTTGTCCCTTGAAGTGGACCCCAACTTAAAAGCTACAAGTGAAAACAACTCCGCAAATTATTTTGGGGCAACCGACCCGCTGGCTTTGTTGTGCTGTCCAACATTGCTGCTTTACATGTCAGTCATTGATATTTTTAAGATTCAATTTAAATAACTGTGCTTGCGTGTATGATAATGCCGATGCGGACACTACAGTCGCAGGGGTTTTGTTCCTGCCACATTGCTTTTCTCTTGCACGCTTCAAAATGTACGCATCAGCACGAAAGCACACATTTTGGAGAAGTACAAAAAGTTGAGCTGACATATTCAGGTGCAGCAAGGAAGACGGTATGCGTTGTGTGCAGCCAGTCAAAAACAAGCCACATTTTGATGTCGCGTCGCCTTCCACATCACAAGCTGCGTGTGGTAGAAAGCGTTGCTGCGGGGGGTGAACGTGTATCCCGTTGCAACACCCGGTGTGACTTAAAGACCCGTTTACAGCAGGAACAAAGCTCAGGAAGGAAATGCAGAAGACACACAGTGCAAAGAACAACGATCGCAAACAGCAAAACTAAAGGCAAACAAACGAGAGAAAAAAAATAATCCACACATCATTACTTTGAATTGAGCCAGTTAATAAGTTGAGCTGCCGTCATTACTGCTGGGTCAGTGAGTTACCTGCGATGAGGTCATTGCTTTAGTTGGTAACCGCGATGGAACTGTTCTCATCTATCCATTTTCTAGAGCGCTTTTTTTTTTCCCACCTTCTCTCATTTTTCAGTTCAAGCGAATACTTTTCATTGGAAATAACTTTACAACCAAATATTTTGTACCGTGATTACACGGCAAAACTTCCAAATGGGAAGCCTGAAATGTCAGTGTATTCCGGCGGAAAAATACAGATGTTTAAAATAAAGATGAGTCACCAAGTCTCGTCGTGACATCAGGCGAGGCTGCCAAATTCATACGGTTTATTTTTGCGGGGGAAAGATATTTCTTTTTATCACATCACAACACATCGTGTGTCAATAAAGAAAGTCTCATTACCTTCCGAGCGGCATCGTCTTTGTACAAAATGGAACCGGCGATGTACCATTTGCGATTCATTAATTCGGCATCTTTCAGAGTGGACTTTTAGCCCATTAGGGAGTACATTTTTCTCACACAATAAGTGCGTGTCGGCCCAGTGCCGCCAACACGTGCGGGCGTGATATGCTCCACGCTCCATGTTTGGCTAAACTGCGTAACAAATTGGAAGGGGGGCGGGGGGAAAAAAGGCAGAAGCCAAAGACACAAAGTAAACTCCCTCCTGGACAATTCCGCGCTGTATTATTAATACAACAGCATAGTGCAGGTCTCGGTGTTGTAACCCGCTATGATGGGGAACACGCTCACGGATGAGATCAAGGTGACTGAGCGCACACACAGAGCAGCGGGCCAGATGCTACTCAGGCGGCGCGGAGCCGCTCACGCTGCGGAGTAGGTGCCTGCTGCATAATTGGGAATTATTAAACATGACTCCAGTCGCGAGGTGATCATGGAATGGCGTTTGCCGTCTTGAGGGATGAACTCGCAGATGAAAATGTTACACTTTGTTGGGAGGCAGCGGGAAAACTATCTCGTCCCAAACGTCCCACCATTGGGCTTCTCTGAAGCAACAAAGAAAATGCATTTAGACAAGAGGGAGACGGGTGGCGCGCGGCGCCGTTAGAAATTGTGGAGTGCTGTAAATTGCAACGGGCATCAATATTTCAGGAGCAACGGAACCGACGTGATGCAACGCTGCGAGAGATGCCGCGCATACTGCATCTCTACAAGCTGTTTAACACTTGAATGGGGGGGCGGGGGCGGGGGGCAGACTCAACTTTTGCTGTTGTAAAAGCCACCGAACAAACATTCAAGATCAAATATTATGCCTGGCTTTTCGTCTTTGAGTCCGTAACAGCCAAATCTGCCACCTGACACACTGTGCAAAAATAACGACGCTTCTTTTTTGTCACCTTGTGTGTTTCAGGAGCCAACACTGGAAATAGTGTCCATGCCACCAATAACAAATATTCAAATCCATGAGCGAACGGTTGTGACGAGTGGCAGGCCCGAAAACACATTCAGCTGACTGGTACGGTTCATTTGGAGCAACGAGCGGAACGTTTCCCCCGCGACGGCACTTTCAAATCACTATGCGAGAATATTTTCCAGCATAATCTAAAATAATGTTGGCAGGGGGAGAAAAAAAAAAACTGCGAGTGGCTGGATGGAGCAAAGCGGCCGAGGGTGTTAGTGATTGTCCTATATTGCTCATGCTCTCATGGATTACTTAATTATCAGCCAGTGCCTACGTTCTGCTCTGTTAATGGGAGGCAATATGGCCTTTGCCTCACTTAAGGAATAAATTGTATTGCTCCATCTCTTTCCATCTTGCAGCCCAACACCCCCTCATGCACGCATATAAACACCTCTTTTTTTTTTCCTCGCTACTCATAAAGATCATTTAGGCTTGACTGCAGCAAGTCACGTCGAAGCAACATTCCGATGAGATCCGAGGCTCATTTTCCTTAATTGAGCACCTCCATTTTCTCTGAACCTGTTTGTTACAAATAAAATCAAGGATCCTCATTGGCACACGCTGGGTTTATGATTTTGTATCAGGTGGAGCGGAGTTTCTCCAGGAGATTTGTAATTGTCACAGTGGGAAGCAATGTTGTGCGCAGGGTCTTAGCAGACACAATCAAACGCAATCATGGAATCGGCCAGTTGTGACATCAAGAGAACATCGGAAGAAGACACAATACCAAAATCCATTTTACACAGAGAGAGAGAGAGAGAGAGAGAGAGAGAGAGAGAGAGAGAGAGAGAGAGAGAGAGAGAGAGAGAGAGAGAGAGAGAGAGAGAGAGAGAGAGAGAGAGAGAGAGAGAGAGAGAGAGAGAGAGAGAGAGAGAGAGAGAAAGAACATTTTGGGACCAAACCTGCACCACTGAGGAGGTCTGACCCTTGTCGAAAGACAACTGATCTCAACTGATTGCAGCAAAGAGCACCACGCTGGAAAAAAAAAAGCTGTTGAATTTACTCAATTTTATTTTGTCAAGTGGCTGAACAGAAAAGAATCATTTGGATTTAGATTTAGTTTTATCAAAGTAGATGTACAGTCAAATTTTGGTGCAACCACTTGAGGAAATACAAATGACAAAGTTCAGCTTTTCTTTCGGTGTCGATATAAGGCAGACTGAGAAGAAGCCTGCGATCTCGTCTTCTCGTGTTTGTTCGTAAGGTTTGCACCCCACGTGCCTGTTTTGGGCCAAGCATTAATATCACCGTGCCAGAGGATTATTGAGCATGAATGACATTAGCATTTTCTCTCTTGACAGAACCACGGCTCATTATCTGGGATCTCCACGCCGAGACCGACAACTATCGATCTGGGTCCCGTTGTCACTCACATGATAATTAGGAGCAGGTGAGAAGTCATCGTCCAGTCCGTTTGAAACATCTGGATGAGAGGACAACGGCGACCGTGGGATGCCGCCACTATGGCGAGCCCCAAACGTCTCCACGTGCCGAAGTCAACGACACAAATTGTCAAATGAATGCTCACGTTCCAACAGAGAGGCCCGACAATCAATGAATCCAAAAGAGAGCCCGAAACGAACATTTTTGTTGCTGATGTAAATAAGAGGTGGGGGGGTGGGCAGGGGGGGGGGGGTTCCTCCAAGATCACCATGTCGAAATACAACTGTAGGACTACACTGTAAGTCATCTGCCGTCACTGTAAAGGCTCTTTAATCTCAGCTCAGGCTTATCTATAATTAAAACTGTATTTTAAGGGCATGCAAATGGAGGCTTTAGCCGACCTAACCTATATCCAACTCTCTCCTTTTCATTGTGCTGAGAACATCGATCTTTTACAGACACCCTGCTTCATAAAAAAAAAAAAAAAAAAAAAAAAAAAAAGTAGATGTGTTCTTTTCCAGGAGTAAATAAAGTCATCCGCACAGGCGCATTAAATTCTGTCATCGCTGCATTTATCTTTGTATTAATGTCATGAATAATTCTGTTTGTACACCGCAAAAGTGCTTAGAGTTAAAAAAAAAAAAAAAAAAAAAAAATGGAATGATCAAGTGTAACAATTGTGAAAGGATTTCTTCAACGGCCTATTTCAGAGTGTTTTGCTGTTTCCTGCTCCTCACTTGTCGCCACTTGGCAAAGATCATTTCGTGAAGGCAACCAAAACCGGCGCAGCGTTTAAAATGCACAAACAAAGGGCAAAGCCATTTTGAGTCCGCGCTCTGATAACTGTAACTGTGGCGGGTCCGGCTTCCCATAGTTTGTCTCCTGTAAATGAGCATCCAAAGATGAACTCCATTCAAATGGGCAACATGCAAAACTTGCATGCAAATCTGCTTCGGGTGCCTGTGGAGGATGCAGTCAAACAATGCAAATATTGCCCCCTTGTGGTTCCGTGTGCGCTCATGGGTGTTGAAGGAAAGGAGGCTGTCAGGCCCGTTGCCGGTCGTAAAACCTCATTTCAGGGATGAAGCGCTTTCAAAGGAGACGTCGGAGCCGTGGAAATTGCCTTTGCCGCGACGCCTGTGAATCGGTGAAAGCCAAAGCCAAGGTTCGAGGGATCTAGAATTTGGCAAACAAAAATGTAACTAAGGTAACCAAACTCCCCGGCCATCGATGCTTTCCTTCGTCGTCCCTCATCCGAGCCGACGAAATTTCAATGTCACTAAAAGTCACGGCGGTAATTTATTGGTTCCTTAATACTGACGGACAAAGGTCGCGAGCAGGTGCCGCGAGGCATCGGGCATCGGGTTGATCTGCGCGGGTCGTTAACCTTGACCCGGTGCCGAAGCACTTGAGCGCAGGAAGCGCCGCGTCCCGCCCGCGCCCGTTTCGCCGCCCCCAAGAAGTTCCCGTCGGCGCTGGCCGCTCACTCCGCCGCCCCGCTGGCTCGGGTGCTTCACGCGCGCCTTAATTGTCATATGGCGTCCAGCGCCACGCTCTTAATTGAGCTGACCTTTCGCAGCACTTTTTTTCCCTCATTTCCAAACCCACTTTCATTGTTCCATCTGGCGCTTTGAAAATGACATCTGGTTGACTGTACTATGCCCGCTGATCTCTGTACAGTTATTTTTAATCTTAATTTATGCTCCGACAGATGCCGGTTTTAATAGGTGAGGGCCCAAACTGAACTCCCAACAACAGCCCGTGTCTATAACACTTCCCTTAACGATTGAAACGTCAACACGGGCCAGGTCGCCCGGCAAATCGGCCGCTACGCTGCCCACTCTTGTCTTGTTTGCAGATTGTACTCCGACGTCCAATTTAAGGCTGCGGCAAAAGATTATTTTCATCAATGATTATCTGTTGATGAATCAGCAAATTGGGTAAAAACGCCTTTTCACTTCCCCCCTTTTATTCAAAAACACGCATCGAACTGACAGTGCAGAAAACGCATTTTCCTTGTTTCCTTATTTTCCAGGGTAAAAGCAGGTGTTCACCAATGTCTTATTTCAAAGGAGGACAATTTTAAATTTCACCTGAAGGCGGCTGGGACGGGCTTGGGCACGCCCCCGACCCTCGTCAGGATCAGCGGATTGGAAAATGGACGGACGGATTATTAATTTGACACTCGATTGGTTCTCAATTAATCAGTCATGTTTTTAACTTTAAAGTATCAATTTGGCCAACAAGTGACATTTTTGGCACATTCTGCAATTTTGAAATTGAATTTTAATTTTAATTTTTTTAATTCCAGTTATGAAATGGAATAATTTGCCCTCCCTCCCCCTCACAACAAATTCATTTAGTACAGTTATTTGTACCTCAGTGTGACCACATTGTGGCCATAATTTTGACGACGCAGCGGTCTTTCCCGCTCATAACGTCGTAATCTCTTTTCAGCCCGTTCCCCAAACTGCAGCTCTCCCGCTATCTCCCAACACGAACCACATGCTGCGGACTTCCTCATCCCTCCATTGAATACCTCATTTCCCTCTGTGACATTTTCCAAAAGATAAATTTCCTATGGCTTGCATTTTCATGGGCAAGTGCTCGGAGATGGCTCTACCTGCGGGCTGTTAAATTAGCGCCATATAATTGACTGATTAAACGCTTATTGATTGCTGGGGTCTGGATGGGCAGAGGAGATGATACGTTTGCATTTTGCACAGTTCCCCACTTCCTGATGCAACGAATTGGACAGACACTGGGAGAAAATCCTCCTCCCAAAGTTGTGGAATTTCTGTTTTTTGGGGCTGGGGCAAAGAACTTTTCCACAAATCACGATTGGAATCATAATCAACGTGATTCTCAGCGCACATTCTACAAAGCTACAATATGGCGGTCACCCGGGTAAAGGCGGGTTTTAACGAATTCAACAAATACCGACCAGTATCCAAAGGAACATTTTGAAACCTAATTTTACACAAACTTATTTTCATTCCATTTAGTGATTTTTTTCGAATGGGTGTATCGGTCGGGTTTCATAGTGAACCACAGCAGCACTGAGACTGCGTGGGTTTTCTCCGGGTACTCCGCTTTCCTCCCACATTCCAAAAACATGCATGGCCGGCTGATTGAAGACTCGAAATTGTCCCTCGGTGTGAGTGTGAGCGCGGGGGGTTGTTCATCTCTGTGTTCCCTGCGATTGGCTGGAAACCGGTTCAGGGTGTCCCCCGCCTACTGCCCGAAGACGGCTGGGATAGGCTCCAGCTCCCCCCGCGGCCCTTGTGAGGATAAAGCGGATCGGAAAATGGATGGATGGATCCATCCATTTCCTAATGTGCTTCTCTTCACAAGGGCATGCTGGAGCTTATCCCAGCCGTCTTCGGGCAGCAGGCGGCTTGCTGAACTGTTGCCAGCCAATCACGGATATGAGCATCCATTTCTGCATATTGACCAACAATTACTTTCACCTGATTTTTTTTTTCATTGAGTTACTGTACCTCATCCACAGTTTTCATTGCCATGAATGCTGCGTAGATTTCGAGCAAATAAGGTGGCAAACAATGAGAAGCCTATTTATCAAATCAATATTAAGAGTAAATGTCAACTGCGATGCGCAGAGAAAGAAAATCAAAGCCGACTGCTGGATCTGCCTCGAGTGCAGAGTTGCACTTGATGTAGCGGCAATTGCATGCATTGTGTTTGGACAAAGCTTTTGATAACCAATGAGGGAGAGTTTTGGAAGTCTCCAAAGGCTTTAGCAGGCAGGGAATGACACGCGGCCTCAAGGTCAGAACGGGCTCCCCCCGCCTCCCTCGCCCCGAAATCCTCCAACGACTGATAGACACGACACGTCTTCCCTCCTGAGTCGTGCGAGAGCGGACACACCATCGAACATCTGTTCGCAAACTGCCCTGATGGAGTTGACACAAATGCGCGCACACGCCATCCATGCCTAACAAACCCAATTCCCTGGCTGGGGCCAGATGGTGGCCCGCACCGCTGCTCCTTTCTCTCCTCATTCAGGACAAATCATGAGCTAGAACTTTCTGCAGGTAGCGCCCCAGGCACACCTGTGCCACTCACCGCTGACCACCCTCTGGTGGCTTCCAATGTTCCCTCCTGTCAAAAGACAAATTGGCCAACAGACTGCTCTTTTATGAATTCACCCTGCGGTCCGTTTTTTTTTTGTTTTTTTTTTAAGAGGTTACGGAAAATCCTTGGCCTGAGCAGCTCAACATTGAGACAACTCTTTTCTTTGAAAAGCTACGCGGCCTTCAAACCGGCTTCCGTCCGATATCCCGCTCATGGTTCACCCATAATATAATTCCAACTTGTACTACGACTGGCATCCCATCGTGGACAGGCTCGGCCTCCAGTGTGGTGCTTGACTTCATCGTGAGCAGGGACACACTGGACAGTATTTTTTTTCACTCACAAATTTTCTTCAGAGTTATCTCGGGAAAGCTGGAGGCAATTTCTGTTGCTCGGCAGAAATAAACCACGTTGCTTTGGTTCACGTGTAATCATAAAAAGACCAACTCAATGTTTGTTTCAGAGTGTTTGCTCAGCTAAATCCTTCTCCTGTCTGCTTTTTATTATGGCATGTTTGTCCTTGCATTATGTTTTCAGAATGCGTGACGTTTGAGCCAACAGTTAGATTTTCAGTCCATGCATGCCATTTATTGATAAGAAGATCAAAAGTTATTCTGAGTCATCACAAATATTTGCTTTTAACGCTTCTACAGTTGGAAAAAAAAAAAAAAAAAAATATATATATATATATATACACACACACACACACACACACACACACACACACACACACACACACATACATACATATAAA